>NC_069499.1:583457705-583752705 GCF_027579735.1 Bombina bombina
ACACCACCCTGCTCGGGTGTGCTCCAGACAATGTGATTGTGTTGTCTATATATAAAGCCAGGGAGTCTCATTCTGTGCAGTCAAGATTTGAGGCATAGAACTGCAGTGTTGGAATTCTGTATTGGTATATTAGAATCGAATGAGACAGCCCAGTAAGGCTAAACTGTATATATACAAAACTAGGGAGTTTCATTCTGTGCAGTCATGATTTGAGGCAAAGTACTGCAGTGTTGGAATTCTGTATTTGAATATTAGAATCAAATGATTAAGCCCAGTAAAGCTAAACTGTTTAGTGTTAGGACCAGTATATTTTGGGACACCTTGTAAGTGGTGACTGGCTGAGCAGAATATGGCCATATTGTGCGACTAAGATCCCAAAGAATATTTAGTAAGCAAAATTATTAGCAGCATATTTAAATATGAAATTAATATGTAAAACAAATCTATGTGGATTTAAGTATTTGGATGTGCTAAGTATTAGGATGTGCGCCAATACCCGTTGATATATATATATATATATATATATATATATATATATACATACACATATATATATACACATACACACACACACACACACACACACACACACACACCGCATGCGTCATTTTGTATACCTGATACTTGGCAACTTTGTTGAATAAAATACAAGCATACAAGTTTTTTTGCTACCTTTCCTTCGGGAAATTCTGTGCTTTATACAGCGGATGGGATACCGCTTACAGCTTACCGCAGCCTTAAGCCAAGTCTGCAGACGAATGGTGCATTCTACTTTTCTCTCCAACTGACCTCATCACCCAGGGCTTACCTTTAGCGCAGTAGCCCTGACGTCAGAGCGGGTGGAGAATTCACCGAAGACGGACGTGTTTGCATCCTGTGGCCATTTCCTGCCGACGGGACTGGAGGGCCTCATCGCTCGACTAGAAACGCTAGCGGAGGTTCCCGCAGTTGCTATACACACGGACCAGTCGAAGACTGAGAGTTCTTAAGGATTGGACACAACTTACTGTCTATTTATCCTTTGCACCAACTTTCGAAAGCAGAGATAAGTACTGTTTTACCTTTCTACAAAGCATGTTCTGGTGACTCTTTGGACACTGCACATTTTAGTACCTCCTGGTACGAGACTAGGCAAACTATTTCCTGATACCACTGTGTACAATATTTACATCCAAAGGACTTCCTCTACATTTGGGAACTGACAAAGTGTATAAAGTCTCAGAACTATACTGATTATTATTCCTAGGAGTCACCTCCAGTGTAGCACACTAGCACTTTTCTGGAACTTTCATCCTACCAATCAGTCATTCTTATTTTATACATTTGCCATTTGTATTTTTTGTGTCTTAATTATATATATATATATATATATATATATATATATATATATATATATATATATATATATAGTCTTGCATAGAAAGACAGCACTCACTGGATATTCTGTATAAAACTTAGCTTTTATTGAGCATATCAAAAGATAAAAAGTCCCATGACGTTTCGGTATCTAACTGGCACCTTTTTCAAATGGATTCACTCGTGCATCAGGCAGATGAAGTAACCTGACATCCGGAAGTCTGTTAAAAACCTCAGACGCTGAAGCCTTATATACCCTGTATTTAGTGTGCCCAATAGCTGTTCTGGAAACCGAACACGCGTGCATGCGAAGCCACGCCCCTTCCGGTCTGTTGCGTGAGTTATCATTGGTGCAGATTACATCGTCATCCGCATAAACAACCTTCATAGAGCATTGGGTCAAACACATCGCTAATTAGCATGAGTGATACTGCGCATGACAGGCTGGAAAACCGGGTATGCCGTTGTTGATGGCTGTAGCATCAAATTAAAGAGTATATCATATGAAAAATCACTGTTCGCAATGGACAAAAAGATAGTAGTAGACATATGCATATGTCAACATATAATATGTGCAATATATAAAGCAAAGCGAGAGGGATATTAGGAATAGGATCATGTAGTCCATAGAAAGTTGGGAAGCAGGCAAAGGGAATTGACCACATCAGCCAATCAAATTACGGTAACCTGCCGACATAGCCATTAAGCCAGTATAGACATGCAGAAAGGTCGACAGTGTCTGCCAGTCAGATCGCTGCAGAATTTGAAGAACAGTGTGTATCCAAAGAAGGGCCATAATCCAAGTGAATATTGAGACCCTTAGGTTCGACCGTATCTAAGGTGTAAATCCATTTTGTCTCCAGCTGTAAAACAGAATTTATGTTTACCTGATAAATTACTTTCTCCAACGGTGTGTCCGGTCCACGGCGTCATCCTTACTTGTGGGATATTCTCTTCCCCAACAGGAAATGGCAAAGAGCCCAGCAAAGCTGGTCACATGATCCCTCCTAGGCTCCGCCTACCCCAGTCATTCGACCGACGTTAAGGAGGAATATTTGCATAGGAGAAACCATATGATACCGTGGTGACTGTAGTTAAAGAAAATAAATTATCAGACCTGATTAAAAAACCAGGGCGGGCCGTGGACCGGACACACCGTTGGAGAAAGTAATTTATCAGGTAAACATAAATTCTGTTTTCTCCAACATAGGTGTGTCCGGTCCACGGCGTCATCCTTACTTGTGGGAACCAATACCAAAGCTTTAGGACACGGATGAAGGGAGGGAGCAAATCAGGTCACCTAAATGGAAGGCACCACGGCTTGCAAAACCTTTCTCCCAAAAATAGCCTCAGAAGAAGCAAAAGTATCAAACTTGTAAAATTTGGTAAAAGTGTGCAGTGAAGACCAAGTCGCTGCCCTACATATCTGATCAACAGAAGCCTCGTTCTTGAAGGCCCATGTGGAAGCCACAGCCCTAGTGGAATGAGCTGTGATTCTTTCGGGAGGCTGCCGTCCGGCAGTCTCGTAAGCCAATCTGATGATGCTTTTAATCCAAAAAGAGAGAGAGGTAGAAGTTGCTTTTTGACCTCTCCTTTTACCTGAATAAACAACAAACAAGGAAGATGTTTGTCTAAAATCCTTTGTAGCATCTAAATAGAATTTTAGAGCGCGAACAACATCCAAATTGTGCAACAAACGTTCCTTCTTTGAAACTGGTTTTGGACACAGAGAAGGTACGATAATCTCCTGGTTAATGTTTTTGTTAGAAACAACTTTTGGAAGAAAACCAGGTTTAGTACGTAAAACCACCTTATCTGCATGGAACACCAGATAAGGAGGAGAACACTGCAGAGCAGATAATTCCGAAACTCTTCTAGCAGAAGAAATTGCAACTAAAAACAAAACTTTCCAAGATAATAACTTAATATCAACGGAATGTAAGGGTTCAAACGGAACCCCCTGAAGAACTGAAAGAACTAAGTTGAGACTCCAAGGAGGAGTCAAAGGTTTGTAAACAGGCTTAATTCTAACCAGAGCCTGAACAAAGGCTTGAACATCTGGCACAGCTGCCAGCTTTTTGTGAAGTAACACAGACAAGGCAGAAATCTGTCCCTTCAGGGAACTTGCAGATAATCCTTTTTCCAATCCTTCTTGAAGGAAGGCTAGAATCTTAGGAATCTTAACCTTGTCCCAAGGGAATCCTTTAGATTCACACCAACAGATATATTTTTCCAAATTTTGTGGTAAATCTTTCTAGTTACAGGCTTTCTGGCCTGAATAAGAGTATCGATAACAGAATCTGAGAACCCTCGCTTCGATAAGATCAAGCGTTCAATCTCCAAGCAGTCAGCTGGAGTGAAACCAGATTCGGATGTTAGAACGGACCCTGAACAAGAAGGTCTCGTCTCAAAGGTAGCTTCCAAGGTGAAGCCGATGACATATTCACCAGATCTGCATACCAAGTCCTGCGTGGCCACGCAGGAGCTATCAAGATCACCGACGCCCTCTCCTGGTTGATCCTGGCTACCAGCCTGGGGATGAGAGGAAACGGCGGGAACACATAAGCTAGTTTGAAGGTCCAAGGTGCTACTAGTGCATCCACTAGAGCCGCCTTGGGATCCCTGGATCTGGACCCGTAGCAAGGAACTTTGAAGTTCTGACGAGAGGCCATCAGATCCATGTCTGGAATGCCCCACAGCTGAGTGACTTGGGCAAAGATTTCCGGATGGAGTTCCCACTCCCCCGGATGCAAAGTCTGACGACTCAGAAAATCCGCTTCCCAATTTTCCACTCCTGGGATGTGGATAGCAGACAGGTGGCAGGAGTGAGACTCCGCCCATAGAATGATTTTGGTCACTTCTTCCATCGCTAAGGAACTCCTCGTTCCCCCCTGATGGTTGATGTACGCAACAGTTGTCATGTTGTCTGATTGAAACCGTATGAACTTGGCCCTCGCTAGCTGAGGCCAAGCCTTGAGAGCATTGAATATCGCTCTCAGTTCCAGAATATTTATCGGTAGAAGAGATTCTTCCCGAGACCAAAGACCCTGAGCTTTCAGGGATCCCCAGACCGCGCCCCAGCCCATCAGACTGGCGTCGGTCGTGACAATGACCCACTCTGGTCTGCGGAATGTCATCCCTTGTGACAGGTTGTCCAGGGACAGCCACCAACGGAGTGAGTCTCTGGTCCTCTGATTTACTTGTATCTTCGGAGACAAGTCTGTATAGTCCCCATTCCACTGACTGAGCATGCACAGTTGTAATGGTCTTAGATGAATGCGCGCAAAAGGAACTATGTCCATTGCCGCTACCATCAAACCGATCACTTCCATGCACTGCGCTATGGAAGGAAGAGGAACGGAATGAAGTATCCGACAAGAGTCTAGAAGTTTTGTTTTTCTGGCCTCTGTCAGAAAAATCCTCATTTCTAAGGAGTCTATTATTGTTCCCAAGAAGGGAACCCTTGTTGACGGGGATAGAGAACTCTTTTCCACGTTCACTTTCCATCCGTGAGATCTGAGAAAGGCCAGGACAATGTCCGTGTGAGCCTTTGCTTGAGGAAGGGACGACGCTTGAATCAGAATGTCGTCCAAGTAAGGTACTACAGCAATGCCCCTTGGTCTTAGCACAGCTAGAAGGGACCCTAGTACCTTTGTGAAAATCCTTGGAGCAGTGGCTAATCCGAAAGGAAGCGCCACGAACTGGAAATGCTTGTCCAGGAATGCGAACCTTAGGAACCGATGATGTTCCTTGTGGATAGGAATATGTAGATACGCATCCTTTAAATCCACCGTGGTCATGAATTGACCTTCCTGGATGGAAGGAAGAATAGTTCGAATGGTTTCCATCTTGAACGATGGAACCTTGAGAAACTTGTTTAAGATCTTGAGATCTAAGATTGGTCTGAACGTTCCCTCTTTTTTGGGAACTATGAACAGATTGGAGTAGAACCCCATCCCTTGTTCTCTTAATGGAACAGGATGAATCACTCCCATTTTTAACAGGTCTTCTACACAATGTAAGAATGCCTGTCTTTTTATGTGGTCTGAAGACAACTGAGACCTGTGGAACCTCCCCCTTGGGGGAAGCCCCTTGAATTCCAGAAGATAACCTTGGGAGACTATTTCTAGCGCCCAAGGATCCAGAACATCTCTTGCCCAAGCCTGAGCGAAGAGAGAGAGTCTGCCCCCCACCAGATCCGGTCCCGGATCGGGGGCCAACATTTCATGCTGTCTTGGTAGCAGTGGCAGGTTTCTTGGCCTGCTTTCCCTTGTTCCAGCCTTGCATTGGTCTCCAAGATGGCTTGGCTTGAGAAGTATTACCCTCTTGCTTAGAGGACGTAGCACTTTGGGCTGGTCCGTTTCTACGAAAGGGACGAAAATTAGGTTTATTTTTTGCCTTGAAAGGCCGATCCTGAGGAAGGGCGTGGCCCTTACCCCCAGTGATATCAGAGATAATCTCTTTCAAGTCAGGGCCAAACAGCGTTTTCCCCTTGAAAGGAATGTTAAGTAGCTTGTTCTTGGAAGACGCATCAGCTGACCAAGATTTCAACCAAAGCGCTCTGCGCGCCACAATAGCAAACCCTGAATTCTTAGCCGCTAACCTAGCCAATTGCAAAGTGGCGTCTAGGGTGAAAGAATTAGCCAATTTGAGAGCATTGATTCTGTCCATAATCTCCTCATAAGGAGGAGAATCACTATCGACCGCCTTTATCAGCTCATCGAACCAGAAACATGCGGCTGTAGCTACAGGGACAATGCATGAAATTGGTTGTAGAAGGTAACCCTGCTGAACAAACATCTTTTTAAGTAAACCTTCTAATTTTTTATCCATAGGATCTTTGAAAGCACAACTATCCTCTATGGGTATAGTGGTGCGTTTGTTTAAAGTGGAAACCGCTCCCTCGACCTTGGGGACTGTCTGCCATAAGTCCTTTCTGGGGTCGACCATAGGAAACAATTTTTTAAATATGGGGGGAGGGACGAAAGGAATACCGGGCCTTTCCCATTCTTTATTAACAATGTCCGCCACCCGCTTGGGTATAGGAAAAGCTTCTGGGAGCCCCGGGACCTCTAGGAACTTGTCCATTTTACATAGTTTCTCTGGGATGACCAACTTGTCACAATCATCCAGAGTGGATAATACCTCCTTGAGCAGAATGCGGAGATGTTCCAACTTAAATTTAAACGTAATCACATCAGGTTCAGCTTGTTGAGAAATGTTCCCTGAATCAGTAATTTCTCCCTCAGACAAAACCTCCCTGGCCCCATCAGACTGGGTTAGGGGCCCTTCAGAACCATTATTATCAGCGTCGTCATGCTCTTCAGTATCTAAAACAGAGCAGTCGCGCTTACGCTGATAAGTGTTCATTTTGGCTAAAATGTTTTTGACAGAATTATCCATTACAGCCGTTAATTGTTGCATAGTAAGGAGTATTGGCGCGCTAGATGTACTAGGGGCCTCCTGAGTGGGCAAGACTCGTGTAGACGAAGGAGGGAATGATGCAGTACCATGCTTACTCCCCTCACTTGAGGAATCATCTTGGGCATCATTGTCATTGTCACATAAATCACATTTATTTAAATGAATAGGAATTCTGGCTTCCCCACATTCAGAACACAGTCTATCTGGTAGTTCAGACATGTTAAACAGGCATAAACTTGATAACAAAGTACAAAAAACGTTTTAAAATAAAACCGTTACTGTCACTTTAAATTTTAAACTGAACACACTTTATTACTGCAATTGCGAAAAAACATGAAGGAATTGTTCAAAATTCACCAAATTTTCACCACAGTGTCTTAAAGCCT
Organism: Bombina bombina; assembly: GCF_027579735.1. NCBI lineage: Eukaryota > Metazoa > Chordata > Amphibia > Anura > Bombinatoridae > Bombina > Bombina bombina. Next base: position 583,464,872 of record NC_069499.1, read on the forward strand.
TAAAAGTATTGCACACCAAATTTGGAAGTTTTAACCCTTAAAATAACGGAACCGGAGCCGTTTTTAAACTTTAACCCCTTTACAGTCCCTGGTATCTGCTTTGCTGAGACCCAACCAAGCCCAAAGGGGAATACGATACCAAATGACGCCTTCAGAAAGTCTTTTCTAAGTATCAGAGCTCCTCTCACATGCGACTGCATGTCATGCCTCTCAAAAACAAGTGCGCAACACCGGCGCGAAAATGAGGCTCTGCCTATGATTTGGGAAAGCCCCTAAAGAATAAGGTGTCTAAAACAGTGCCTGCCGATATTATTATATCAAAATACCCAGATAAAATGATTCCTCAAGGCTAAATATGTGTTAATAATGAATCGATTTAGCCCAGAAAAAGTCTACAGTCTTAATAAGCCCTGTGAAGCCCTTATTTACGATCTTAATAAACATGGCTTACCGGATCCCATAGGGAAAATGACAGCTTCCAGCATTACATCGTCTTGTTAGAATGTGTCATACCTCAAGCAGCAAGAGACTGCTCACTGTTCCCCCAACTGAAGTTAATTGCTCTCAACAGTCCTGTGTGGAACAGCCATGGATTTTAGTGACGGTTGCTAAAATCATTTTCCTCATACAAACAGAAATCTTCATCTCCTTTCTGTTTCTGAGTAAATAGTACATACCAGCACTATTTTAAAATAACAAACTCTTGATTGAATAATAAAAACTACAGTTAAACACTAAAAAACTCTAAGCCATCTCCGTGGAGATGTTGCCTGTACAACGGCAAAGAGAATGACTGGGGTAGGCGGAGCCTAGGAGGGATCATGTGACCAGCTTTGCTGGGCTCTTTGCCATTTCCTGTTGGGGAAGAGAATATCCCACAAGTAAGGATGACGCCGTGGACCGGACACACCTATGTTGGAGAAAAGACGTCTTCTATGGTCCCCACCTCTGGTCAAGGGTGGTATGTGATCTATGATCATTGTCCTGAGACTGGAGACACTGTGTTTGAGCTGGGAAAAATGGCGCGCCACTGGCTGGTCTGAGGACCCCTTCTTGATCGCCTCCCTAATGGCATGTCTATGGTTGGCCATCCTTTCTCGGAAGGTAGTGAAGGTTTTCCCCACATAAAACAAGGAACAAGGACAGATCAAGATATAAACCACATATGTGCTGTTGCATGACAACCTGTGTTGAATCTTGTACCGTTGGTTGGAATGTGGATGCTGGAATGTAGATCCCATCTGCATCCCATTGCAGGTAATGCAGTCCCCACATTTTAAATATCCTTTCTTTACAGATTTGAGCCATGTATCCTTCTGATAGGATTTCTTAGGGTCAGTTTTGACCAAGATGTCACGGATATTCCTTGCTCGTCTGTAAACCATTCGTGGGGGTCTTTGTCTCCAATTCGAGAGGGTTCTGTTCATCTGTAATACATCCCACCGTTTCCGAACTGCCTCAGTGATGTGGGTATGTTCAGATGTGAATGTCGTGACAAAATTTAAAATTGGGGTCAATGTGTTTTTCTGATCACTCCTCTTGTTAAGCAGTGTCCCTTTAGAATGGTGTCCCAACCTACCTCTTGCCACCTCTATGTCATTCAATAAATACCCTCTTGCCTGTAATTTGGTGCACATGGTATCTAACTGCTGTTGGAGGATTTGCGGTTCGAAATTATTTCATATCACCCTTGTCAACTGTGAGGAGATAATAACCAACTTTTGATGATTTGGATGACAACTTGAAGACAGTAACAGAAACTTCCTGTCTGTGGGTTTGGTATAAAGGGATGTGCCAAACCGGCACCCCTCATCTAGTTCAACCTTGAAAATATTAAGATCTAGAAAGTGTACACTCTGTTTGCTGTATTCTAACTTAAATCTAATGGGAGAGTCGGTTTGATTCAACTCAGAGACCCACTGTAGTAATTGTGCTGCTGTCCCTGTCCATATTAAAAACAAATCATCAATATACCGGGTATAAAATGAAATGTATGGATGTAATTGGAGGTTTCATGATGATAAGCTCATAACCAAGCATGTACAAGTTGGACATATTTGACCCCATGGCCGTACCTGACAGCTGTAGGCAATAGTCTATTTCGAATCTGAAATAATTTTTCTTCAGGCAATGTTCCAGGAGTTCAATCATGAACTCCAATGGTGGGCCACTATAATCCTTTACACACACACACACAATATTATATATATTTTTTACACACACACACATATTTTATATATATATATATATATATATATACACACATACACACACACACACATAACAGAATTTATGCTTACCTGTTAAATTACTTTCTCCAACGGTGTGTCCGGTCCACGGCGTCATCCATTACTTGTGGGATATTCTCCTCCCCTACAGGGAAAGGCAAGGAGAGCACACAGCAAGAGCTGTCCATATAGCTCCCCCTCTGGCTCCGCCCCCCAGTCATTCGACCGACGGTTAGGAGAAAAAGGAGAAACTATAGGGTGCCGTGGTGACTGTAGTGTATAAAAGAAACATTTTTCAAACCTGATTAAAAAACCAGGGCGGGCCGTGGACCGGACACACCGTTGGAGAAAGTAATTTATCAGGTAAGCATAAATTCTGTTTTCTCCAACATTGGTGTGTCCGGTCCACGGCGTCATCCATTACTTGTGGGAACCAATACCAAAGCTTTAGGACACGGATGAAGGGAGGGTGCAAATCAGGTTACCTAAACAGAAGGCACCACGGCTTGCAAAACCTCTCTCCCAAAAACAGCCTCCGAAGAAGCAAAAATATCAAATTTGTAAAATTTGGCAAAAGTGTGCAGAGAAGACCAAGTCGCTGCCTTACATATCTGATTAACAGAAGCCTCGTTCTTGAAGGCCCATGTGGAAGCCACAGCCCTAGTGGAGTGAGCTGTGATTCGTTCAGGAGGCTGCCGTCCGGCAGTCTCATAAGCCAATCGGATAATGCTTTTCAGCCAGAAAGAAAGAGAGGTAGCAATAGCTTTTTGTCCTCTCCTCTTACCAGAGTAAATGACAAACAAGGATGAGGTTTGTCTAAAATTCTTTGTTGCTTCTAAATAGAACTTTAAAGCACGGACTACATCTAAATTGTGTAACAAACGTTCCTTCTTTGAAACTGGATTCGGGCACAGAGAAGGAACAACTATTTCCTGGTTAATATTCTTGTTGGAAACAACTTTTGGAAGAAAACCAGGCTTGGTACGCAAAATAACCTTATCTGAATGGAACACCAGAAAGGGTGGATCACACTGCAAAGCAGATAATTCTAGCAGAAGAAATAGCAACCAAAAACAGAACTTTCCAAGATAGTAACTTAATATCTATGGAATGTAAAGGTTCAAACGGAACCCCTTGAAGAACTGAAAGAACTAAATTTAGACTCCAAGGAGGAGTCATGGGTCTGTAAACAGCCTTGATTCTGACCAAAACCTGTACAAAAGCTTGTACATCTGGCACAGCTGCCAGGCGTTTGTGTAACAAAACAGATAAAGCAGAAATCTGTCCTTTTAGAGAACTCGCTGACAACCCTTTATCCAAACCTTCTTGGAGAAAGGAAAGAATCTTAGGAATTTTAATTTTACTCCAGGAGAATCCCTTGGATTCACACCAACAGATATATTTTTTCCATATTTTATGGTAAATCTTTCTAGTCACAGGTTTTCTGGCTTGGACCAGAGTATCTATCACAGAATTTGAAAACCCCCGCTTGGATAAAATCAAGCGTTCAATTTCCAAGCAGTCAGCTGCAGAGAAACTAGATTTGGATGTTCGAATGGACCTTGTACTAGAAGGTCCTGACTCAAAGGTAGCTTCCATGGTGGAGCCGATGACATATTCACCAGGTCTGCATACCAAGTCCTGCGCAGCCACGCAGGAGCTATCAGAATCACAGAGGCCTTCTCCTGTTTGATCCTGGCTACAAGCCTGGGAAGGAGAGGGAACGGTGGAAACGCATAAGCTAGGTTGAACGACCAAGGCGCCACTAATGTATCCACTAGAGTGGCCTTGGGATCCCTGGATCTGGACCCGTAGCAAGGAACCTTGAAGTTCTGACGAGACGCCATCAGATCCATGTCTGGAATGCCCCATAATTGAGTCAACTGGGCAAACACCTCCGGGTGGAGTTCCCACTCCCCCGGATAGAAAATCCGACGACTCAGATAATCCGCCTCCCAGTTGTCTACTCCTGGGATGTGGATTGCAGATAGGTGGCAGGAGTGATCCTCCACCCATTAGATGATCTTGGATACCTCTCTCATCGCCAAGGAACTCCTTGTTCCTCCCTGATGGTTGATGTAAGCTACAGTCGTCATGTTATCTGACTGGAATCTTATGTATCCGGCCTTCGCTAGATGAGGCCAAGCCCGGAGAGCATTGAATATCGCTATCAGTTCCAGGATGTTGATCAGGAGAAGAGACTCTTCCCAAGACCATAAACCCTGAGTTTTCAGGGAATCCCAGACCGCGCCCCAGCCTGATAGACTGGCGTCGGTCGTGACAATGACCCACTTTGGTCTGCAGAAACTCATTCCCTGAGACAGGTGATCCTGTCTACTGGAGCATGCACAGTTGTAATGGTCTTAGATGAATTCGAGCAAAAGGAACTATGTCCATTGCTGCAACCATCAGCCCTACTATTTCCATGCACTGAGCTATGGAAGGCTGCAGAATAGAGAGAAGAACTTGACAAGCGTTTAGAAGCTTTGACTTTCTGACTTCTGTCAGGAAGATCTTCATTTAAAAAGACTCTATTATTGTTCCCAAAAAGGGAACTCTTGTCGACGGAGACAGGGAACTCTTTTCTACGTTCACCTTTCACCCGTGAGATCTGAGAAAGGCTAGAACAATGTCTGTATGAGCCTTTGCCTTGGAAAGAGACGACGCTTGAATTAGAATGTCGTCCAGATAAGGTGCCACTGCAATGCCCCTTGGTCTTAGAACCGCTAGAAGGGACCCGAGCACCTTTGTGAAAATTCTGGGAGCAGTGGCTAGTCCGAATGGGAGAGCCACGAACTAATAATGTTTGTCCAGAAAGGCGAACCTTAGGAACTGATGATGATCTTTGTGGATAGGAATATGTAGATACGCATCCTTTAAATCCACGGTAGTCATATATTGACCCTCCTGGATTGTAGGTAAAATTGTTCGAATGGTTTCCATTTTGAACAATGGAACTCTGAGAAATTTGTTTAGAATTTCTAAATCCAGAATTGGTCTGAAAGTTCCCTCTTTTTTGGGAACTACAAACAGATTTGAGTAAAAACCCCTGACCTTGTTCCACAGTTGGAACTGGGTGTATCACTCCCATCTTTAACAGGTCTTCTACTCAATGAAAGAATGCCTGTCTACTTATTTGGTTTGAAGATAAGTGAGAAATGTGGAACCTTCCCCTTGGGGGTAGTTCCTTGAATTCTAGAAGATAACCCTGAGAGACTATTTCTAGTGTCCAGGGATCCTGAACATCTCTTGCCCAAGCCTGAGCAAAGAGAGAGAGTCTGCCCCCTACTAGATCCGGTCCCGGATCGGGGGCTACCCCTTCATGCTGTCTTGGTAGCAGCAGCAGGCTTCTTGGCCTGTTTACCCTTATTCCAGCCTTGCATTGGTTTCCAAGCTGGTTTAGTCTGGGAAGTGTTACCCTTTTGTCTAGAGGCTGCCGAGTTAGAAGCCGGTCCGTTCCTGAAATTGCGAAAGGAACGAAAATTGGACTTATTCTTAGCCTTGAAAGGCCTATCCTGTGGGAGGGCATGGCCCTTTCCCCCAGTGATGTCTGAAATAATTTCTTTCAATTCTGGCCCAAAATGGGTCTTACCTTTGAAAGGGATATTAAGCAATTTTGTCTTGGAAGATACATCCGCCGACCAAGACTTTAGCCAGAGCGCTCTGCGCGCCACAATTGCAAACCCTGAATTTTTCGCCGCTAATCTCGCTAACTGCAAAGCGGCGTCTAAAATAAAGGAATTAGCTAACTTAAGTGCGTGAATTCTGTCCATGACTTCCTCATACGGACTCTCCCTACTGAGCGACTTTTCCAGTTCCTCGAACCAGAACCACGCCGCTGTAGTGACAGGAATAATGCACGAAATAGGTTGAAGGAGGTAACCTTGCTGTACAAAAATCTTTTTAAGCAAACCCTCCAATTTTTTATCCATAGGATCTTTGAAAGCACAATTGTCCTCAATGGGAATGGTCGTGCGTTTGGCTAGTGTAGAAACCGCCCCCTCGACCTTAGGGACTGTTTCCCATATGTCCTTCCTGGGGTCGACCATAGGGAACAATTTCTTAAATATAGGAGGAGGGACAAAAGGTATGCCTGGCTTCTCCCACTCCTTATTCACTATGTCCGCCACCCGTTTAGGTATCGGAAAGGCATCAGGGTGCACCGGGACCTCTAGGAACTTGTCCATCTTGCACAAGTTTTCTGGGATGACCAGATTGTCACAATCATCCAGAGTAGATAGCACCTCCTTAAGTAATGCGCGGAGATGCTCTGATTTAAATTTAAATGTCACAACATCAGGTTCTGCCTGCTGAGAAATTCTTCCTGTATCAGAAATTTCTCCATCTGACAAACCCTCCCTCACTGCCACTTCAGACTGGTGTGAGGGTATGACAGAAAAAATTATCATCAGTGCCCTCCTGCTCTACAGTGTTTAAAACAGAGCAATCGCGCTTTCTCTGAAATGCTGGCATTTTGGATAAAATATTAGCTATGGAGTTATCCATTACTGCCGTCAATTGTTGCATAGTAACAAGCATTGGCGCGCTAGAAGTACTAGGGGTCGCCTGCGCGGGCATAACTGGTATAGACACAGAAGGAGAAGATGTAGAACTATCTCTACTTCCTTCATCTGAGGAATCATCCTGGGCAACCTTACTATTTGTGACAATACTGTCCTTACTGTGTTTGGACGCTATGGCACAATTATCACATATATTTGAAGGGGGAACCACATTGGCTTCCATACATACAGAACATGATCTATCTGAAGGTACAGACATGTTAAACAGGCTTAAACTGGTTAATAAAGTACAAAAACCGTTTTAAAACAAAACCGTTGCTGTCTCTTTAAATGTTAAACAGGGCACACTTTATTACTGAATATGTGAAAAACTATGAAGGAATTATCCAATCTTTTCACCACAGTGTCTTAATGCATTCAAAGTATTGCACCCCAATTTTCAAGCTGTTAACCCTTAAAATGAGGAAACCGGAGCCGTTTGCAATTTTAACCCCACTACAGTCCCAGCCACAGCCTTTGTTGTGACTTCAACTATCCCAGGGGGGTATTTCAAGCCTCTAGGAACGTTTTCAGTGGACACCAGACCATCTCACATGCATCTGCATGCACTGTACTTAAAAGAAACTGCGCAATAATGGCGCAAAAATGAGGCTCTGCCTAATACAGTGAAAGGCCCTTCCTGACTGGGAAGGTGTATTAACTAGTGCCTGGCGAAAAAAAAAACGTTCCCCAAATAATAAAAGTGTGAAATCCACTTCAAACTTTAAATAAAAACTTAAATAAACAATCGATTTAGCCCTTAAGAGTGTCCACCAGTTAATAGCCCATAATAAGCCCTTTATTCTTTCTAAGTCTAAGAAAATGGCTTACCGATCCCCATGAGGGAAAAATGACAGCCTTCCAGCATTACACAGTCTTGTTAGAAAATGGCAAGTCATACCTTGAGCAGAAAAGTCTGCAAACTGTTCCCCCAACTGAAGTTCTCTCATCTCAACAGTCCTGTGTGGGAACAGCAATCGATTTTAGTTACTGCTGCTAAAATCATACTCCTCTTTTAAACAGAACTCTACATCTCTTTCTGTTTCAGAGTAAATAGTACATACCAGCACTATTTTAAAATAACAAACTCTTGATAGAAGAAATAAAAAACTACAACTAACACCACAAACTCCTCACCACCCCCGTGGAGATGCTACTTGTTCAGAGCGGCAAGGAGAATGACGGGGGGCGGAGCCAGAGGGGGAGCTATATGGACAGCTCTTGCTGTGTGCTCTCCTTGCCTTTCCCTGTAGGGGAGGAGAATATCCCACAAGTAATGGATGACGCCGTGGACCGGACACACCAATGTTGGGGAAATTATATATATATATATATATATATATATATATATATACACATACATATACACACACACACACGCATTTTTTATATTTATATATATATATATATATATATATATATATATATATATATATACATACACACATATATATATATATACACATATACACAGGTATACCCCGCTTTACGGCGATTTGCTAATACGGCGCCGCCACAAACCCGGAAGTAGTTTCTCAGCACGGCACAGCGCTGCACTTTAACATTGATGCGAGTCAGGAGATAAATTGCATGCGGTCTCAAAATTATTAGAGTACGCTGGCAAGACTTTAGGGTTGCTCAAACTGTGCAGTACAGTATTGTACTGTACCGGATAATTTGGTAAGTCCATAATTGTACCATACACACAAGTTCTTCATAAGCATTCATAAGAATTACAGTATTTTTACCGGATAATTTGGTAAGTTCATAATTTTACCGTACACACAAGTTCTTCATAAGCATTCAAAAGCATTACAGTATTTTTACCTGTATACAGTATATGTATCCCTTTCTACTGTCTGCATAACTGAATACAGTACTGTACTGTGTTGTGCTAGTGTTAAACTAAACTTAGCACTATTGCACACCTATATATGTTATTTCAACATGTTTTTAAGCTTTTAAACACACTGGCAAGTGAAAAACAAGTGAAAAATGCCTTGACTCACTTTAAGGCGGTTTTCACTTTACAGCGGGGCTCCGGTCCCTAACCCGCTGTATGAGCGGAGTATATATATATATATATATATATATATATATATATATATATATATATATATATATATATATATATATATATATATATATATATATATATATATACACACATACACACACACATACATATTAGTGATGCACCGAAATGGAAATTCTAGACCGAAACCGAATCCGAAAATCCAGGATGGACTTGGCCGAAAACCGAAACTGATACCGAAAACGTGTTTTTTCAAATTAATTTTTTTAGTTTTTGTTTTTTTGCATAATTAGAGCCAATAAAAAAGCCCACACTTTTATTGAAAGTAATACACTAAAATTGGACCAAAATATCTTAAAACAATAATATGCTACACAATAATTTTACCAAGAAAAAAATAAAAAGTAAAAAAATTCAATTTTCGGCCAAAATGTTTCCTAACTTAAAACAATTATAAATATCAATATACTGTATTCTTCATTTAGTTCTATGTAACAGAATCATATTTAACTGTTTTGTTTTTTTTTACCAATTATCCAAATAAAGTATAGTCCTAGAAAACTCATTATATGCAGAACAGTAAGTCAAGTAATAAACTTAAACAGCAGCTCTAGGCTAGCATCAAATTTGAAACATGCTACACAATAATTTTACCGAAAATAAAAGGCAAAAAACCCGAAAACCGAAATAGCCAAAAAGGCTATTTTCGGCCGAAACTTTCTGCGGCCGAAATTCCGGTGCATCCCTAATACATACATATATATATATATATATACACACACATATACACAGGGAGTGCAGATATATATATATATATATATATATATATATATATATATATATATATACACACACAGGGAGTGCAGAATTATTAGGCAAATGAGTATTTTGACCACATCATCATGTTGTCTTACTCCAAGCTGTATAGGCTTGAAAGCCTACTACCAATTAAGCATATTAGGTGATGTGCATCTCTGTAATGAGAAGAGGTGTGGTCTAATGACATCAACACCCTATATCAGGTGTGCATAATTATTAGGCAACTTCCTTTCCTGTGGTAAAATGGGTCAAAAGAAGGACTTGACAGGCTCAGAGAAGTCAAAAATAGTGAGATATCTTGCAGAGGGATGCAGCACTCTTAAAATTGCAAAGCTTCTGAAGCGTGATCATCGAACAGTCAAGCGTTTCATTCAAAATAGTCAACAGAGTCGCAAGAAGCGTGTGGAAAAACCAAGGCGCAAAATAACTGCCCATGAACTGAGAAAAGTCAAGCGTGCAGCTGCCAAGATGCTACTTGCCACCAGTTTGGCCATATTTCAGAGCTGCAACATCACTGGAGTGCCCAAAAGCACAAGGTGTGCAATACTCAGAGACATGGCCAAGGTAAGAAAGGCTGAAAGACGACCACCACTGAACAAGACACACAAGCTGAAACGTCAAGACTGGGCCAAGAAATATCTCAAGACTGATTTTTCCAAGGTTTTATGGACTGATGAAATGAGAGTGAGTCTTGATGGGCCAGATGGATGGGCCCGTGGCTGGATTGGTAAAGGGCAGAGAGCTCCAGTCCGACTCAGACGCCAGCAAGGTGGAGGTGGAGTACTGGTTTGGGCTGGAATCATCAAAGATGAGCTTGTGGGGCCTTTTCGGGTTGAGGATGGAGTCAAGCTCAACTCCCAGTCCTACTGCCAGTTTCTGGAAGACACCTTCTTCAAGCAGTGGTACAGGAAGAAGTCTGCATCCTTCAAGAAAAACATGATTTTCATGCAGGACAATGCTCCATCACACGCGTCCAAGTACTCCACAGCGTGGCTGGCAAGAAAGGGTATAAAAGAAGAAAATCTAATGACATGGCCTCCTTGTTCACCTGATCTGAACCCCATTGAGAACCTGTGGTCCATCATCAAATGTGAGATTTACAAGTAGGGAAAACAGTACACCTCTCTGAACAGTGTCTGGGAGGCTGTGGTTGCTGCTGCACGCAATGTTGATGGTGAACAGATCAAAACACTGACAGAATCCATGGATGGCAGGCTTTTGAGTGTCCTTGCAAAGAAAGGTGGCTATATTGGTCACTGATTTGTTTTTGTTTTGTTTTTGAATGTCAGAAATGTATATTTGTGAATGTTGAGATGTTATATTGGTTTCACTGGTAAAAATAAATAATTGAAATGGGTATATATTTGTTTTTTGTTAAGTTGCCTAATAATTATGCACAGTAATAGTCACCTGCACACACAGATATCCCCCTAAAATAGCTATAACTAAAAACAAACTAAAAACTACTTCCAAAACTATTCAGCTTTGATATTAATTAGTTTTTTGGGTTCATTGAGAACATGGTTGTTGTTCAATAATAAAATTAATCCTCAAAAATACAACTTGCCTAATAATTCTGCACTCCCTGTATATATACATACATACACACACACACATACACATGTCAAGGTATCTGAGCATAAATAAATAATATGTACATATATATTTATATTATTTGATAGATCTTTGGCTGTGTACACCAAATAATTCATTTAGTTGGTAAGATTCTAAAAGGTCACTGTGTGGGCAAAACTCCCTCCTCTCATTCATCAAAGGAATTACTTGCATAATTATTTCAGAGAGAAAGAACAAAGACTTAGACTGATTTATATAAGATAAGACTAGTGAACCATTTCAAGTTAAATATTAGCATTTTGGAACCTTCAGACGTGTAATCAAATGTACTGCTTCTTACAAAGTAGGCCTGGATAAAGAGTTCCCCTATCTAGAGGAGTGGACGGTCCGTCTGGAAGGATAATTGAACGAACAAACGTGTTCAAAAGATATGGGGCCCCTATTGTGTTTGAATCCATAAATTCTAGACAATGTAAGTGGCCAGGCAGAGACGAATAACATTCATATTAGATAAATATTGCAAATAGATATATGAATGTTTAACATTCCTAACAATTATGTCTTTCATCTCAGGCATCTAGTAAGTACACAGATAATTGGCATTTGAAATCTGTGTAACATAAAGAGAATAATAAAATATAAACCTTGCAAAAGAAATTATCTATATAATCCTCATATAAGGGAATACTCAAATATATATTTTCTATTTTAACATAAAAATTGATAACACTATTTTATTTCAGATCTACATATGGTATTGTCATGCATTCAAATATGCATTAGAAATATGAAATAACCAAATGCTATTTTTAAATAGATTTCAAGATAATAATATGATATTAGAAATACTGATGTTTCATATTAAAATAATCCGAATGAATAATGTGACATAGTCCAGTACATGTGAACATGCAACTTATTAATATAAATAAATTATAGCATTTTTAAATACACATTTTAAAGAAATGTTTTTACTGTCTAGAAATGGTTAAATTAATCTGTTTGTCTGCTGCCCCCGATGGCCAAGACCCAGTATTACAGCCAGAAGGCCTTTGGCTGTTAAAAATGAAATTTCCCAGGGCCAATCCGATAAGACCTCCCAGGTATCCAATGAGAAGGGACAAGCACCGTGGGCGTGAACGAAAAAGATTATCAATGATTACATAAGGAATAGCTAAATGAAAGACAGGACAGTTTTTGGTGAATTGCTTAGACTGGTGATTTATATCTGGTGGCCATACTTGGGAACACAATCATTTAAGCAAGAAACTGAAAACTAACCTTGATCTATGCGATAACTTTCCTTCAAATGAGATGATCTAAAGATATTTGGAAAAGACTGAACTACAAATTGGCTCAAATTGGTGATGTATAATTGTTCTATTTTTTTAATATTTTAGACAAAGGTAATTGGTAACCATAAAAATAAATCAAAATGTCAGTTGCTGTTATTTAAATAAAAAGTCTTTTATTGAAAAATATATTAAAACATGGAGGGTGCATACCCTATAGACAAGAGAAATAGACTAACATGTTTCGGCCTGCGCCGTATTCATAGTCCTAAAACACCAAACACACACTCAGATTTAAAAACCCACCTCTGGGATTTAATTGGTGGAAATCCTAAGCATCAATTAGGGTATTTAAAGAAACAGTGTATACAGATTTGTATCTATTGACAAAGTAGTAGGATTTTGCACATATTCACATTCACAATTTATAGTGTGCACATCAAACAATATCTAAGACCAAATGTATACAAAAATATTCAAAAAGATATATATATTCAAAGCAATCCTTCATTGCTATGTTGTATCTTTGTTATTATAACATTAATGAGTCAATTCAATTTGTTTTACAATGTGTTCAAGATCAAAGTTTAATATTTCATGTTGATAGACTTCCTAATACTAAAGATTATTGGGGGACATTTAGAATACCAAATGAATTCCTTTGACAAAACTAATTGTTAGATGGAGATATAGAGGTATAGGGAGAATAGGAAAAAATCCATATTCACATAAAGGCTCCCTTATTGGTGGCGATAACAATGGTAATACTTAATTACTATCAGTACAGTGTTTTTTTTGTTTTGTTGTCTGGAAGGGCAACATACATGGATGTCCTAAGCTACCATGTATCCTGAATTTTATAGGAGTATGCAGGTATACTCTGGGCTAGTTCATTTTATATATACAACATTGGTGGAAGGAATTTAAAAGGGGATTTGAAACAAGGGGCATAATGTCCAAGATTACTGTGTATATAGGTGCAATAGTTTATCAAACAAGCACCTAAAGTTTTATTCAAAACATGGCTTACTGCCCATCCTGCAGATGGATTAGCGTTATACTGGGGGGTGATAGGTGAACAGGCTTAGTTCCAGTGGTTAATAAAATCATATTCAGAGTTCAGACCCAATGGAACCTTAGTCTGGAGTCTGAAAATCCAGTACATCTCCTGCCTGGATAAAACCTGAAACCTGTCCCCCCCCCCCTCTGCCGAGCCTGGACTTTTTCAATGATCATCCATCTAAGGCTTGTACAGTCTTGTTCATGCGTGTTGACAAAATGGTTAACTAAAGGGGTGCTGCTTTTACCTACTCTAATAGTAGATAGATGTTCACGTATCCGTGAGCGCACCTCCCTTGTTGTTAACCCTATGTATTGTAGATTACAAGTTGTACACCATAAGAGGTAAATGCAGTAGGTAGATCTACAATTCACACAGGTAGTCACATCAAAAGTTTCCCCTGTAATGCATGATTGAAAAGAGGAGCCAATCTGAACATGTTCACATGCTTTACATTGGGGGTTCCCACACCTATAGGTGCCCCTATGTCGAAGCCAAGAGGACTGAGTGGACGGAGCAGGTTTCCTAAGTTGTGAAGGGGATATAATACTCCCCACCGACTTATTCCTCCTATATGAAAACCTGCAACCTTCACTGACTGCATCCACTAGACCATCGTCGGCTGCAAGCAATCTAAAATGCCCCCGGATTATATTACAAATTGTATGATATTGTTCTGAATAATCAGTAACAAATGTCAATTTGCATTTAGAATTACTGTTGGATCTCTTGTTATCTGCCAGGAGGGAATCTCTTTTTATTCTATCCACTTCTGTCCTCGCTTTCTTAAGGACCTTATTACTGTAACCCCTGTCCTTGAGTCTATCCTGCAGCGCTTCAGCATGGTGTTCATAATCTTCCGTTCGCGTACAGTTTCTTTTAACGCGAATAAATTGTCCCTTTGCCACAGAATAAGGCACCTGCCTAGGATGACAGCTTTTTGCGTGTAAGATACTATTGCCTGAAATAGGCTTTCTATACACTTCTGATGTAATCTCACCTGACTGCCAGCCTCTGAGCTCAACATCCAAATAATGAATTTTTTGTTTGTTTGTTTCATGAGTAAAGCGCAGATTGAAATCATTCTGCCCCAGGTATTTCACAAATTCATCTACTGAATATCTCTCACTGTCCCAAACAAACAACAAATCGTCTATGAAACGATGGTATGTCTTAATCGCAGGCCGGAAGGTGTTACTATCTGCATAGATGTGGGACCGCTCCCACCAACCCATGTATAGGTTGGCATAAGTGGGGGCGAACTTAGCGCCCATAGCGGTCCCACATCTCTGCAGATAGTAATCACCCTCAAATTGAAAATAGTTATGTGTCAGTAGGAACTCCGTGACCTCCAACACAAATGCTCTGTAGGGCTCACCGTGTGTTGTTTCATGAATTAGAAGATACCAGCAGTTACACAAAGCTTAGGGGTGACCCAACTAATGTGTTTCAGAGACAACTGATGCACCTTTTGGATGGGGCTCTGGAAGAAGGTTTTATTGACAATGATACGTGTCAATATCTATATGTTAAGCATCCTGTCATTCCGATATTCCACCACCTGCCTAAGGTGCATAAGACCATAGAAAATGTACAGGGTAGGCCAATAGTTAGCGGAATAGGATCTATGCTAGAACATCTTTCGGAGTGGCTTGATGATTTACTGCAGCCACTTGTTACTGCCCTCCCTAGCTATATTAGGGATACAAAACATGTTTTAAACATGATTGACCAAATAGAGTGGACACGGGACTCTGTGTGGCTCACCGTGGATGTTACTGCATTGTACTCTTCTATTCCCCATCATCTAGGTTTGAAGGCCATTGAATACTTTCTAATTCATGAAACAACACACGGTGAGCCCTACAGAGCATTTGTGTTGGAGGTCACGGAGTTCCTACTGACACATAACTATTTTCAATTTGAGGGTGATTACTATCTGCAGAGATGTGGGACCGCTATGGGCGCTAAGTTCGCCCCCACTTATGCCAACCTATACATGGGTTGGTGGGAGCGGTCCCACATCTATGCAGATAGTAACACCTTCCGGCCTGCGATTAAGACATACCATCGTTTCATAGACGATTTGTTGTTTGTTTGGGACAGTGAGAGATATTCAGTAGATGAATTTGTGAAATACCTGGGGCAGAATGATTTCAATCTGCGCTTTACTCATGAAACAAACAAACAAAAAATTCATTATTTGGATGTTGAGCTCAGAGGCTGGCAGTCAGGTGAGATTACATCAGAAGTGTATAGAAAGCCTATTTCAGGCAATAGTATCTTACACGCAAAAAGCTGTCATCCTAGGCAGGTGCCTTATTCTGTGGCAAAGGGACAATTTATTCGCGTTAAAAGAAACTGTACGCGAACGGAAGATTATGAACACCATGCTGAAGCGCTGCAGGATAGACTCAAGGACAGGGGTTACAGTAATAAGGTCCTTAAGAAAGCGAGGACAGAAGTGGATAGAATAAAAAGAGATTCCCTCCTGGCAGATAACAAGAGATCCAACAGTAATTCTAAACGCAAATTGACATTTGTTACTGATTATTCAGAACAATATCATACAATTTGTAATATAATCCGGGGGCATTTTAGATTGCTTGCAGCCGACGATGGTCTAGTGGATGCAGTCAGTGAAGGTTGCAGGTTTTCATATAGGAGGAATAAGTCGGTGGGGAGTATTATATCCCCTTCACAACTTAGGAAACCTGCTCCGTCCACTCAGACCTCTTGGCTTCGACATAGGGGCACCTATAGGTGTGGGAACCCCCAATGTAAAGCATGTGAACATGTTCAGATTGGCTCCTCTTTTCAATCATGCATTACAGGGGAAACTTTTGATGTGACTACCTGTGTGAATTGTAGATCTACCTACTGCATTTACCTCTTATGGTGTACAACTTGTAATCTACAATACATAGGGTTAACAACAAGGGAGGTGCGCTCACGGATACGTGAACATCTATCTACTATTAGAGTAGGTAAAAGCAGCACCCCTTTAGTTAACCATTTTGTCAACACGCATGAACAAGACTGTACAAGCCTTAGATGGATGATCATTGAAAAAGTCCAGGCTTGGCAGAGGGGGGGGGACAGGTTTCAGGTTTTATCCAGGCAGGAGATGTACTGGATTTTCAGACTCCAGACTAAGGTTCCATTGGGTCTGAACTCTGAATATGATTTTATTAACCACTGGAACTAAGCCTGTTCACCTATCACCCCCCAGTATAACGCTAATCCATCTGCAGGATGGGCAGTAAGCCATGTTTTGAATAAAACTTTAGGTGCTTGTTTGATAAACTATTGCACCTATATACACAGTAATCTTGGACATTATGCCCCTTGTTTCAAATCCCCTTTTAAATTCCTTCCACCAATGTTGTATATATAAAATGAACTAGCCCAGAGTATACCTGCATACTCCTATAAAATTCAGGATACATGGTAGCTTAGGACATCCATGTATGTTGCCCTTCCAGACAACAAAACAAAAAAAACACTGTACTGATAGTAATTAAGTATTACCATTGTTATCGCCACCAATAAGGGAGCCTTTATGTGAATATGGATTTTTTCCTATTCTCCCTATACCTCTATATCTCCATCTAACAATTAGTTTTGTCAAAGGAATTCATTTGGTATTCTAAATGTCCCCCAATAATCTTTAGTATTAGGAAGTCTATCAACATGAAATATTAAACTTTGATCTTGAACACATTGTAAAACAAATTGAATTGACTCATTAATGTTATAATAACAAAGATACAACATAGCAATGAAGGATTGCTTTGAATATATATATCTTTTTGAATATTTTTGTATACATTTGGTCTTAGATATTGTTTGATGTGCACACTATAAATTGTGAATGTGAATATGTGCAAAATCCTACTACTTTGTCAATAGATACAAATCTGTATACACTGTTTCTTTAAATACCCTAATTGATGCTTAGGATTTCCACCAATTAAATCCCAGAGGTGGGTTTTTAAATCTGAGTGTGTGTTTGGTGTTTTAGGACTATGAATACGGCGCAGGCCGAAACATGTTAGTCTATTTCTCTTGTCTATAGGGTATGCACCCTCCATGTTTTAATATATTTTTCAATAAAAGACTTTTTATTTAAATAACAGCAACTGACATTTTGATTTATTTTTGAGCTGAATTTTTTGCCCAGGTCAGTTGCATTACTTAAGCTGCACTGCAGTCCGGATTTGCCTAAATACTCTCTCTAGATAAAGTTTCTACGGCTCCCCATAGTCACAACACAACAGCATTTGTAAAGCACTTGGAAGACATCGTTGGATACAACGTTTTGTTCCCATTTGTCAACATACGGTGGGATTTGCAAGGTAACCAGGAGGAACTTGCCGATTGGTCCGCGCTCCCTCAGGCCCCCTCCACTGTACACCTATCGAGTACCGCAAACAGACGGGAAGATCCGGAAGTGACATCACGCCACACGTGGGTGATACGGAAGACGCTGAATCCGCATGGTGTGGACGGACGAGGGTCCGGAACAGCGCATAGAAGAACCAAGGAGTTCAGGTCTGAGGTACTGGGGCACGGAGGGAGCGGAGGTACGCATAGTGTACATGGGCAATAATTGATTACAGGCTACTCGATTGATTACTTACCTGACTTTGTTATATCTGTGGGATTTTCCTAGAGTGCCACTGGCTAATTAGCCATATTGGGACATATGTCGTAAACTGGATATATGCTGAACACAGTGACACAGTAATTGATTAGCGTATCATGCAAAAGGAAAATACATGAATTGTAACGCTTACATATTTTTGATCTTTATCATTTCCAAGAGAGAGGGAGGCATAACATTGAAACTCTGATTACCACTGGGATTACAAAAATAGTTTATATGCTTTTCTATATCTGGACTTTAATTTAAAGCAGTAAATTGTTCTTCTGTTGCATTGAACCGTCCTTTTCCTTAATTGGTAACCATAGACAAATTGTATTTAATAGATTTAAAGGGGCACTCAGTATTTTAAACTTGTGTTTCATAGTCCTGAATAGTTTTAAGCTTACATTTTGTATGCTAAATATTTAAACAAACATCCATTGTAGCTGTAGGTAGCAGACTTAAAGGAACAATTGTATTTTAACATTGTATTTCACAACCTGTGTATTTTAAAAACAACTCCTTAGTGCTAAGTAGTTTATCTTTGCAAAAACATAATTTATGCTTACCTGATAAATTCCTTTCTTCTGTAGTGTGATCAGTCCACGGGTCATCATTACTTCTGGGATATTAACTCCTCCCCAACAGGAAGTGCAAGAGGATTCACCCAGCAGAGCTGCATATAGCTCCTCCCCTCTACGTCACTCCCAGTCATTCGACCAAGGACCAACGAGAAAGGAAAAGCCAAGGGTGAAGTGGTGACTGGAGTATAAATTAAAAAATATTTACCTGCCTTAAAACAGGGCGGGCCGTGGACTGATCACACTACAGAAGAAAGGAATTTATCAGGTAAGCATAAATTATGTTTTCTTCTGTTAAGTGTGATCAGTCCACGGGTCATCATTACTTCTGGGATACCAATACCAAAGCAAAAGTACACGGATGACGGGAGGGATAGGCAGGCTCTTTATACAGAAGGAACCACTGCCTGAAGAACCTTTCTCCCAAAAATAGCCTCCGATGAAGCAAAAGTGTCAAATTTGTAAAATTTGGAAAAAGTATGAAGCGAAGACCAAGTTGCAGCCTTGCAAATCTGTTCAACAGAGGCCTCATTCTTAAAGGCCCAAGTAGAAGCCACAGCTCTAGTGGAATGAGCTGTAATCCTTTCAGGAGGCTGCTGTCCAGCAGTCTCATAAGCTAAACGAATTATGCTACGAAGCCAAAAAGAAAGAGAGGTAGCAGAAGCTTTTTGACCTCTCCTCTGCCCAGAGTAAACGACAAACAGAGAAGACGTTTGTCGAAATTCCTTAGTTGCCTGTAAGTAAAATTTTAGAGCACGGACTACATCCAGGTTGTGCAGTAGACGTTCCTTCTTCGAAGAAGGATTTGGGCATAAAGAAGGAACAACAATCTCTTGATTGATATTCCTGTTAGTAACTACCTTAGGTAAGAACCCAGGTTTAGTACGCAGAACTACCTTATCCGAATGAAAAATCAAATAAGGAGAATCACAATGTAAGGCTGATAACTCAGAGACTCTTCGAGCCGAGGAAATAGCCATTAAAAATAGAACTTTCCAAGATAACAACTTTATATCAATGGAATGAAGGGGTTCAAACGGAACGCCCTGTAAAACATTAAGAACAAGGTTTAAACTCCATGGTGGAGCAACCGTTTTAAACACAGGCTTAATCCTGGCCAAAGCCTGACAAAAAGCCTGGACGTCAGGAACTTCTGACAGACGTTTGTGTAACAGAATGGACAGAGCTGAGATCTGTCCCTTTAATGAACTAGCGGATAAACCCTTTTCTAAACCTTCTTGTAGAAAAGACAATATCCTAGGAATCCTAACCTTACTCCAAGAGTAACCCTTGGATTCACACCAATATAGGTATTTACGCCATATCTTATGGTAAATCTTTCTGGTAACAGGTTTCCTAGCCTGTATTAAGGTATCAATAACTGACTCAGAAAACCCACGTCTTGATAAAATCAAGCGTTCAATTTCCAAGCAGTCAGCTTCAGAGAAGTTAGACTTTGATGTTTGAAGGGACCCTGAATCAGAAGGTCCTGTTTCAGAGGTAGAGACCAAGGTGGACAGGATGACATGTCCACCAGATCTGCATACCAAGTCCTGCGTGGCCACGCAGGTGCTATTAGAATCACTGATGCTCTCTCTTGTTTGATTCTGGCAATCAATCGAGGAAGCATCGGGAAGGGTGGAAACACGTAAGCCATCCTGAAGTCCCAAGGTGCTGTCAGAGCATCTATCAGGACTGCTTCTGGATCCCTGGATCTGGACCCGTAACGAGGAAGCTTGGCGTTCTGTCGAGACGCCATGAGATCTATCTCTGGTTTGCCCCAACGTCGAAGTATTTGGGCAAAGACCTCCGGATGAAGTTCCCACTCCCCCGGATGCAAAGTCTGACGACTTAAGAAATCCACCTCCCAGTTCTCCACTCCCGGGATGTGGATTGCTGACAGGTGGCAAGAGTGAGACTCTGCCCAGCGAATTATCTTTGATACTTCCATCATAGCTAGGGAGCTTCGTGTCCCTCCCTGATGGTTGATGTAAGCTACAGTCGTGATGTTGTCCGACTGAAACCTGATGAACCCCCGAGTTGTCAACTGGGGCCAAGCCAGGAGGGCATTGAGAACTGCTCTCAATTCCAGAATGTTTATTGGCAGGAGACTCTCCTCCTGACTCCATTGTCCCTGAGCCTTCAG
Organism: Bombina bombina; assembly: GCF_027579735.1. Lineage (NCBI taxonomy): Eukaryota > Metazoa > Chordata > Amphibia > Anura > Bombinatoridae > Bombina > Bombina bombina. Next base: position 583,485,818 of record NC_069499.1, read on the forward strand.
AGAATTCCAGACGGCACCCCAACCTAGAAGGCTGGCGTCTGTTGTTACAATTGTCCAGTCTGGTCTGCTGAATGGCATCCCCCTGGACAGATGTGGCCGAGAAAGCCACCAAAGAAGAGAATTTCTGGTCTCTTGATCCAGATTCAGAGAAGGGGATAAGTCTGAGTAATCCCCATTCCACTGACTTAGCATGCACAGTTGCAGTGGTCTGAGGTGTAGGCGTGCAAAGGGTACTATGTCCATTGCCGCTACCATTAAGCCGATTACCTCCATGCATTGAGCCACTGACGGGTGTTGAATGGAATGAAGGGTGCGGCAAGCACTTTGAAGTCTTGTTAACCTGTCCTCTGTCAGGTAAATCTTCATTTTTACAGAATCTATAAGAGTCCCCAGGAAGGGAACTCTTGTGAGTGGGACGAGTGAACTTTTCTTTTCGTTCACCTTCCATCCATGTGACCTTAGAAATGCCAGTACTAACTCTGTATGAGACTTGGCAGTTTGAAAGCTTGAAGCTTGAATTAGAATGTCGTCTAGGTATGGAGCTACCGAGATTCCCCGTGGTCTTAGTACCGCCAGAAGAGCACCCAGAACCTTTGTGAAGATTCTTGGAGCTGTAGCCAATCCGAATGGAAGAGCCACAAACTGGTAATGCCTGTCTAGGAAGGCAAACCTTAGGTACCGGTAATGATCTTTGTGAATCGGTATGTGAAGGTAAGCATCTTTTAAATCTACAGTGGTCATGTACTGACCCTCTTGGATCATAGGTAAAATTGTCCGAATAGTCTCCATCTTGAACGATGGAACTCTTAGGAACTTGTTTAGGATCTTTAAGTCCAGGATTGGTCTGAAAGTTCCCTCTTTTTGGGAACCACAAACAGATTTGAGTAAAACCCCTGTCCCTGTTCCGATCGTGGAACTGGGTGGATTACTCCCATTAACAAGAGCTCTTGTACGCAGCGTAGAAAGGCCTCTTTCTTTGTCTGGATTGTTGACAACCTTGACAGATGAAATCTCTCTCTTGGAGGAGAGTATTTGAAGTCCAGAAGGTATCCCTGAGATATTATTTCTAGCGCCCAGGGATCCTGGACATCTCTTGCCCAAGCCTGGGCGAAGAGAGAAAGCCTGCCCCCCACTAGATCCGATCCCGGATCGGGGGCCCTCAATTCATGCCGTTTTCGGGGCAGCAGTAGGTTTCCTGGTCTGCTTGCCCTTGTTCCAGGACTGGTTAGGTTTCCAGCCTTGTCTGTAGCGAGCAACAGCTCCTTCCTGTTTTGGTGCAGAGGAAGTTGATGCTGCTCCTGCTTTGAAATTACGAAAGGAACGAAAATTAGACTGTCTAGTCTTAGATTTGGCTTTGTCCTGAGGCGGGGCATGGCCTTTACCTCCTGTAATGTCAGCGATAATCTCTTTCAACCCGGGCCCGAATAAGGTCTGCCCTTTGAAAGGTATATTAAGCAATTTAGACTTAGAAGTAACATCAGCTGACCAGGATTTTAGCCACAGCGCCCTGCGTGCCTGAATGGCGAATCCTGAATTCTTCGCCGTAAGTTTAGTTAGATGTACTACGGCCTCCGAAATGAATGAATTAGCTAGTTTAAGGACTCTAAGCCTGTCCGTAATGTCGTCCAGAGTAGCTGAACTAATGTTCTCTTCCAAACGCCGCTGCAGCCGTGATCGGCGCAATGCATGCAAGGGGTTGCAATATAAAACCTTGTTGAACAAACATTTTCTTAAGGTAACCCTCTAATTTTTTATCCATTGGATCTGAAAAGGCACAGCTATCCTCCACCGGGATAGTGGTACGCTTAGCTAAAGTAGAAACTGCTCCCTCTACCTTAGGGACCGTTTGCCATAAGTCCCGTGTGGTGGCGTCTATTGGAAACATTTTTCTAAATATCGGAGGGGGTGAGAACGGCACACCGGGTCTATCCCACTCCTTAGAAACAATTTCAGTAATTCTCTTAGGTATAGGAAAAACCTCAGTACTCGTCGGTACCGCAAAATATTTATCCAACCTACACATTTTCTCTGGTATTGCAACTGTGTTACAATCATTCAGAGCCGCTAACACCTCCCCTAGTAATACACGGAGGTTTTCCAGTTTAAATTTAAAATATGAAATATCTGAATCCAGTTTTGGATCAGAACCGTCACCCACAGAATGAAGTTCTCCGTCCTCATGTTCTGCAACCTGTGACGCAGTGTCTGACATGGCCCTAATATTATCAGCGCACTCTGTTCTCACCCCAGAGTGATCACGCTTACCTCTTAGTTCTGGTAATTTAGCCAAAACTTCAGTCATAACAGAAGCCATATCCTGTAATGTGATTTGTAATGGCCGGCCAGATGTACTCGGCGCTACAATATCACGCACCTCCCGAGCGGGAGATGCAGGTACTGGCACGTGAGGCGAGTTAGTCGGCATAACTCTCCCCTCGTTGTTTGGTGAAATTTGTTCAATTTGTACAGATTGACTTTTATTTAAAGTAGCATCAATACAGTTAGTACATAAATTTCTATTGGGCTCCACTTTGGCATTGCAACAAATGACACAGGTATCTTCCTCTGAATCAGACATGTTTAACACACTAGCAAATAAACTTGCAACTTGGAATACAATTCAATTAAAAACGTACTGCGCCTTTAAGAAGCACAGAAAATCTATAACAGTTGAAAATTAATAAATTGAAACAGTTATAGCCTCAATCCTTGTAAACAACACAACTTTAGCAAAGGTTTAATCCCATTAGCAAAGATAACAAATTCTGAAAGCAGGAAACAATTACAGAATAAACGTTTTTTATCACAGTCAACTATAATTCTCACAGCTCTGCTGAGAGAAATTACCTCCCTCAAAATAAGTTTGAAGACCCCTGAGTTCTGTAGAGATGAACCGGATCATGCAGGGAATACAATGAGCTGCTGACTGAAATAACTGATGCATAGAAAAGGCGCCAAAAAACGGCCCTTCCCCCTCACACACAGCAGTGAGAGAGAACAGAAACTGACAGAAAAAGATTAAGCAACTGCCAAGTGGAAAAATGGTGCCCAAACATTTATTCACTCAGTACCTCAGCAAATGAAAACGATTTTACATTCCAGCAAAAACGCTAAACATAATTTCTAGTTATTAAACAGCTTTATGTACTTCTTACAGTGTAATTCTAGTGAAGTACCATTCCCCAGAATACTGAAGTGTAAAGTATACATACATGACATTATATCGGTATGGCAGGATTTTCTCATCAATTCCATTGTCAGAAAATAAAAGCTGCTACATACCTCTATGCAGATTCATCTGCCCGCTGTCCCCTGATCTGAAGTTTACCTCTCCTCAGATGGCCGAGAAACAGCAATATGATCTTAACTACTCCGGCTAAAATCATAGCAAAAACTCTGGTAGATTCTTCTTCAAACTCTGCCAGAGAGGTAATAACACACTCCGGTGCTATTTTAAAATAACAAACTTTTGATTGAAGATATAAAACTAAGTATAATCACCATAGTCCTCTCACACCTCCTATCTAGTCGTTGGGTGCAAGAGAATGACTGGGAGTGACGTAGAGGGAGGAGCTATATGCAGCTCTGCTGGGTGAATCCTCTTGCACTTCCTGTTGGGGAGGAGTTAATATCCCAGAAGTAATGATGACCCGTGGACTGATCACACTTAACAGAAGAAATATAGATATATACGTATATCTTAGAATTGGTTTTAATTGTAAGTAACTAAGAAATTATTTCAACTTGGATAAATTAGCAAAGGACAATTGTTTTTTGCACAAATAATAGATACTATTTTGATATTTTAAATTAGAATTGTGTTAGAATCAATTGTGGCTGCATAGCGGATTGTATTGCTTGAATGTTAGTAGCCAATATCATGGAATCTCATTGTGTTAATTGAATGAAATTCTATTGTGAATAAGGCTAGTTATAAGTTACAATTTGGTTTGCTTTGTAAAGAGTATTGCAACAGTTTAAACACTATATAGTATGACTCATATTCTGGTTCTTACAAATATATTTCAGTGTGTCTATAAATATCAACTAATAAAAAGAATTCAGGAATTTATATTAATTTTATGGTTTTTGGTATATGCATATTTTATTGGGGTTTAGTTTAAAGGATAATTATTAAATATATTGTGTTATAACCCAGCCATATACTGACACACACACACATATATAGATAGATAGATAGATAGATAGATAGATAGTGAAGATTGGATTAGCCGTGTTAGTCCAGTAGATAAGATGCTCAAAAAACAAAGTTTTGCAGTATGCAGTGATACCTTTTTTATTGGACTAACATAATATTTCAAAGACAAGCTTTTGAGAGTTTTCCTCTCTTCCTCAGGCCTGAAGCAATACTGATATAGATGCACATCACATACAACAAATGTAAGGGAGGGAGGGGGGTGAGAGGGGTGTCATACAAAGAAGAGTATGTGTCTGAAGGAGAAAATAGCTGAGAATAGCCAGAAAGAGTAAATAAACAGAGGAGAGTAAATAGGCAAGATGAGAGGAAAAACAAAAGGAAAAAGAAACCAATATAGGACAATAAGATGAGAGATTATAGAATGTTATGGTAGTGTGTGAGAAAGCCAGAGTCTACATTAAGTCCTTCATTTCTGGTGTTGAAATGTGTGATCATTTTCATCTCAAACGTCTTTCGTTCATGAGAGTCTTTGAAATTCCCTTTAAGAACTTTAATCCTGAGGTTAAGGATGGAGTGACCAGTCTAGGTGAAGTGATAACCAACAGGGGTACAATATTCATTTTCCTTGTGGTTTTTGATTGAGTGTCTGTGTAGATTCATTCTGAGATGCAGCTTTAGGCCAGTTTCTCCAATGTAGTAACCTCTGTCACACGCTGTACACTGTATCATGTACACCACATTAGCAGATGAGCACGAATAGGATCCTTTAATATTATATGTGTTATTGTGTCTGGCTGTGTTGTTGTCACATATATGTTGACACAGTTTGCAGAGTGATTTGTTGCATTGTGCAGTGCCATTCTGTGTAAGCTTCAGTTCTGTAGTTAATTTGCTGCGGACCAATCTCTGTCTCAGGTTAGGCGGTTGTTTGAATGCTGGTATGGGGGGGTTCAGGAAAACATAATTTATGCTTACCTGATAAATTCCTTTCTTCTGTAGTGTGATCAGTCCACGGGTCATCATTACTTCTGGGATATTACTCCTCCCCAACAGGAAGTGCAAGAGGATTCACCCAGCAGAGCTGCATATAGCTCCTCCCCTCTACGTCACTCCCAGTCATTCGACCAAGGACCAACGAGAAAGGAAAAGCCAAGGGTGAAGTGGTGACTGGAGTACTGTATAAATTAAAAAAAATATTTACCTGCCTTAAAAACAGGGCGGGCCGTGGACTGATCACACTACAGAAGAAAGGAATTTATCAGGTAAGCATAAATTATGTTTTCTTCTGTTAAGTGTGATCAGTCCACGGGTCATCATTACTTCTGGGATACCAATACCAAAGCAAAAGTACACGGATGACGGGAGGGATAGGCAGGCTCTTTATACAGAAGGAACCACTGCCTGAAGAACCTTTCTCCCAAAAATAGCCTCCGATGAAGCAAAAGTGTCAAATTTGTAAAATTTGGAAAAAGTATGAAGCGAAGACCAAGTTGCAGCCTTGCAAATCTGTTCAACAGAGGCCTCATTCTTGAAGGCCCAAGTGGAAGCCACAGCTCTAGTAGAATGAGCTGTAATTCTTTCAGGAGGCTGCTGTCCAGCAGTCTCATAAGCTAAACGAATTATGCTACGAAGCCAAAAAGAAAGAGAGGTAGCGGAAGCTTTTTGACCTCTCCTCTGCCCAGAGTAAATGACAAACAGAGAAGACGTTTGTCGAAATTCCTTAGTTGCCTGTAAGTAAAATTTTAGAGCACGGACTACATCCAGGTTGTGCAGTAGACGTTCCTTCTTTGAAGAAGGATTTGGGCATAAAGAAGGAACAACAATCTCTTGATTGATATTCCTGTTAGTAACTACCTTAGGTAAGAACCAAGGTTTAGTACGCAGGACTACCTTATCCGAATGAAAAATCAAATAAGGAGAATCACAATGTAAGGCTGATAATTCAGAGACTCTTCGAGCCGAGGAAATAGCCATTAAAAATAGAACTTTCCAAGATAACAACTTCATATCAATGGAATGAAGGGGTTCAAACGGAACGCCCTGTAAAACATTAAGAACAAGGTTTAAACTCCATGGTGGAGCAACAGTTTTAAACACAGGCTTAATCCTGGCCAAAGCCTGACAAAAAGCCTGGACGTCAGAACTTCTGACAGACGTTTGTGTAACAGAATGGACAGAGCTGAGATCTGTCCCTTTAATGAACTAGCAGATAAACCCTTTTCTAAACCTTCTTGTAGAAAAGACAATATCCTAGGAATCCTAACCTTACTCCAAGAGTAACCTTTGGATTCACACCAATATAGGTATTTACGCCATATCTTATGGTAAATCTTTCTGGTAACAGGTTTCCTAGCCTGTATTAAGGTATCAATAACTGACTCAGAAAACCCACGTCTTGATAAAATCAAGCGTTCAATTTCCAAGCAGTCAGCTTCAGAGAAGTTAGATTTTGATGTTTGAAGGGACCCAGAGGTAGAGACCAAGGTGGACAGGATGACATGTCCACCAGGTCTGCATACCAAGTCCTGCGTGGCCACGCAGGTGCTATTAGAATCACTGATGCTCTCTCTTGTTTGATTCTGGCAATCAATCGAGGAAGCACCGGGAAGGGTGGAAACACGTAAGCCATCCTGAAGTCCCAAGGTGCTGTCAGAGCATCTATCAGGACTGCTCCTGGATCCCTGGATCTGGACCCGTAACGAGGAAGCTTGGCGTTCTGTCGAGACGCCATGAGATGTATCTCTGGTTTGCCCCAACGTCGAAGTATTTGGGCAAAGACCTCCGGATGAAGTTCCCACTCCCCCGGATGAAAAGTCTGACGACTTAAGAAATCCGCCTCCCAGTTCTCCACTCCCGGGATGTGGATTGCTGACAGGTGGCAAGAGTGAGACTCTGCCCAGCGAATTATCTTTGATACTTCCATCATAGCTAGGGAGCTTCTTGTCCCTCCCTGATGGTTGATGTAAGCTACAGTCGTGATGTTGTCCGACTGAAACCTGATGAACCCCCGAGTTGTCAACTGGGGCCAAGCCAGGAGGGCATTGAGAACTGCTCTCAATTCCAGAATGTTTATTGGCAGGAGACTCTCCTCCTGACTCCATTGTCCCTGAGCCTTCAGAGAATTCCAGACGGCACCCCAACCTAGAAGGCTGGCGTCTGTTGTTACAATTGTCCAGTCTGGTCTGCTGAATGGCATCCCCCTGGACAGGTGTGGCCGAGAAAGCCACCATAGAAGAGAATTTCTGGTCTCTTGATCCAGATTCAGAGAAGGGGATAAGTCTGAGTAATCCCCATTCCACTGACTTAGCATGCACAGTTGCAGTGGTCTGAGGTGTAAGCGTGCAAAGGGTACTATGTCCATTGCCGCTACCATTAAGCCGATTACCTCCATGCATTGAGCCACTGAGGGGTGTTGAATGGAATGAAGGGTGCGGCAAGCACTTTGAAGTCTTGTTAGCCTGTCCTCTGTCAGGTAAATCTTCATTTCTACAGAATCTATAAGAGTCCCCAGGAAGGGAACTCTTGTGAGTGGAACGAGTGAACTTTTCTTTTCGTTCACCTTCCATCCATGTGACCTTAGAAATGCCAGCACTAACTCTGTATGAGACTTGGCAGTTTGAAAGCTTGAAGCCTGTATCAGAATGTCGTCTAGGTATGGAGCTACCGAGATTCCCCGCGGTCTTAGTACCGCCAGAAGAGCACCCAGAACCTTGGTGAAGATTCTTGGAGCTGTAGCCAATCCGAATGGAAGAGCCACAAACTGGTAATGCCTGTCTAGGAAGGCAAACCTTAGGTACCGATAATGATCTTTGTGAATCGGTATGTGAAGGTAAGCATCTTTTAAATCTACAGTGGTCATGTACTGACCCTCTTGGATCATAGGTAAAATTGTCCGAATAGTCTCCATCTTGAACGATGGAACTCTTAGGAATTTGTTTAGGATCTTTAAGTCCAGGATTGGTCTGAAAGTTCCCTCTTTTTTGGGAACCACAAACAGATTTGAGTAAAACCCCTGTCCCTGTTCCGATCGTGGAACTGGATGGATTACTCCCATTAACAAGAGCTCTTGTACGCAGCGTAGAAACGCCTCTTTCTTTGTCTGGATTGTTGACAATCTTGACAGATGAAATCTCTCTCTTGGAGGAGAGTATTTGAAGTCCAGAAGGTATCCCTGAGATATTATCTCTAGCGCCCAGGGATCCTGAACATCTCTTGCCCAAGCCTGGGCGAAGAGAGAAAGTCTGCCCCCCACTAGATCCGATCCCGGATCGGGGGCCCTCAATTCATGCTGTTTTAGGGGCAGCAGCAGGTTTCCTAGTCTGCTTGCCCTTGTTCCAGGACTGGTTAGGTTTCCAGCCTTGTCTGTAGCGAGCAACAGCTCCTTCCTGTTTTGGTGCAGAGGAAGTTGATGCTGCTCCTGCCTTTGAAATTACGAAAGGAACGAAAATTAGACTGTCTAGTCTTGGCTTTGGCTTTGTCCTGAGGCAGGGCATGGCCTTTACCTCCTGTAATGTCAGCGATAATCTCTTTCAACCCGGGCCCGAATAAGGTCTGCCCTTTGAAAGGTATATTAAGCAATTTAGACTTAGAAGTAACATCAGCTGACCAGGATTTTAGCCACAGCGCCCTGCGTGCCTGAATGGCGAATCCTGAATTCTTCGCCGTAAGTTTAGTAAGATGTACTACGGCCTCCGAAATGAATGAATTAGCTAGTTTAAGGACTCTAAGCCTGTCCATAATGTCGTCCAGAGTAGCTGAACCAATGTTCTCTTCCAGAGACTCAATCCAGAATGCCGCTGCAGCCGTGATCGGCGCAATGCATGCAAGGGGTTGCAATATAAAACCTTGTTGAACAAACATTTTCTTAAGGTAACCCTCTAATTTTTTATCCATTGGATCTGAAAAAGCACAGCTATCCTCCACCGGGATAGTGGTACGCTTAGCTAAGGTAGAAACTGCTCCCTCCACCTTACGGACCGTTTGCCATAAGTCCCTTGTGGTGGCGTCTATTGGAAACATTTTTCTAAATATCGGAGGGGGTGAGAACGGCACACTGGGTCTATCCCACTCCTTAGTAACAATTTCAGTAAGTCTCTTAGGTATAGGAAAAACCTCAGTACTCGTCGGTACCGCAAAATATTTATCCAACCTACACATTTTCTCTGGTATTGCAACTGTGTTACAATCATTCAGAGCCGCTAACACCTCCCCTAGTAATACACGGAGGTTTTCCAGTTTAAATTTAAAATTTGAAATATCTGAATCCAGTCTGTTTGGATCAGAACCGTCACCCACAGAATGAAGTTCTCCGTCCTCATGTTCTGCCACCTGTGACGCAGTGTCTGACATGGCCCTAATATTATCAGCGCACTCTGTTCTCACCCCAGAGTGATCACGCTTACCTCTTAGTTCTGGTAATTTAGCCAAAACCTCAGTCATAACAGTAGCCATATCCTGTAATGTGATTTGTAATGGCCGCCCAGATGTACTCGGCGCTACAATATCACGCACCTCCCTCTGAGCGGGAGATGTAGGTACTGACACGTGAGGCGAGTTAGTCGGCATAACTCTCCCCTCGTTGTTTGGTGAAATTTGTTCGATTTGTACAGATTGACTTTTATTTAAAGTAGCATCAATACAGTTAGTACATAAATTTCTATTGGGCTCCACTTTGGCATTGCAACAAATGACACAGGTATCATCCTCTGAATCAGACATGTTTAACACACTAGCAAATAAACTTGTAACTTGGAAATACAATTCAATTAGAATAATAATTAAAACGTACTGTGCCTTTAAGAAGCACAGAGATCTATGACAGTTGAAAATTAATAAATTGAAACAGTTATAGCCTCAATCCTTGTAAATAACACAACTTTAGCAAAGGTTTAATCCCATTAGCAAAGATAACAAATTCTGAAAGCCGGAAACAAATTACAGAATAAACGTTTTTTATCTCAGTCAAACTATAATTCTCACAGCTCTGCTGAGAGAAATTACCTCCCTCAAAATAAGTTTTGAAGACCCCTGAGCTCTGTAGAGATGAACCGGATCATGCAGGGAATACAATGAGTTGCTGACTGAAATATTTGATGCTTAGTAAAAGCGCCAAAAAACGGCCCCTCCCCCTCACACACAGCAGTGAGGGAGAACAGAAACTGTCAGAAAACAGATTAAGCAACTGCCAAGTGGAAAAATAGTGCCCAAACATTTATTCACTCAGTACCTCAGTAAATGAAAACGATTTTACATTCCAGCAAAAACGTTAAACATAATCTCTAGTTATTAAACAGCTTTATGTATTTCTTACAGTGTAATTCTAGTGAAGTACCATTCCCCAGAATACTGAAGTGTAAAGTATACATACATGACATTATATCGGTATGGCAGGATTTTCTCATCAATTCCATTGTCAGAAAATAAAAACTGCTACATACCTCTATGCAGATTCATCTGCCCGCTGTCCCCTGATCTGAAGTTTACCTCTCCTCAGATGGCCGAGAAACAGCAATATGATCTTAACTACTCCGGCTAAAATCATAACAAAAACTCTGGTAGATTCTTCTTCAAACTCTGCCAGAGAGATAATAACACACTCCGGTGCTATTTTAAAATAACAAACTTTTGATTGAAGATATAAAACTAAGTATAATCACCATAGTCCTCTCACACATCCTATCTAGTCGTTGGGTGCAAGAGAATGACTGGGAGTGACGTAGAGGGGAGGAGCTATATGCAGCTCTGCTGGGTGAATCCTCTTGCACTTCCTGTTGGGGAGGAGTAATATCCCAGAAGTAATGATGACCCGTGGACTGATCACACTTAACAGAAGAAATATGTTTTTGAGTGTGGGGTCCTCTGAAATTAGTGGTTGTAGCTCTTTAATAATTTTGCGTACTCCTTCCAGAGTAGGGTTGTAAGTGACTACTAGAGGGGTTCTTGTTTTGTTTTCCTGTTCTTTGTATTGTATGAGCCTTTCCCGTTGTGTTTTTAGGGCAGATTTGATTTTTTATAGATATTGTCCTTTCCTTGTAGCCCTTTTGCCTAAATGACTCTGACAGTGTACTCAGGTGCTGATCTCTGTCTTTTGTGTCAGAGCAAATGCGGTGATATCTGATAGCTTGGCTGTAGATGATACCTTGTTTGGTGTGATTGGGATGGAAGCTGGAATTGTGGAGGTAGCTGTACCTGTCTGTGGGTTTTCTGTATATAGATAAATGAAGGATGCCATTGGTGACAGTTATTGTGCAGTCCAAGAAATTCACACTATGATTTGAAAAGTCCATTTTAAGGTTTGACGGGTGAAAATAATTAAATGATTTGTAGAAATCTAAAAGGCTTTCTTCTCCTTCTGTCCATATGAAAATATCATCGATGTAACGATAATATGTACAGTGGTGCAAAAAAGTATTTAGTCAGCCACCAATTGTGCAAGTTCTCCCACTTAAGAAGATGAGAGGCCTGTAATTTTCATCATAGGTATACCTTAACTATGAGAGACAAAAGGTGGAAACAAATCCAGACAATCAAATTGTCTGATCTGGAAAAAATGTATTTGCATATTATGGTGGAAAATAAGTATTTGGTCATTTGTTATATATCCTTTGTTGGCAATGACAGAGGTCAAACGTTTTCTGTAAGTTTTCACAAGGTTGTCACACACTGTTGCTGGTATGTTGGCCCATTCCTGCATGCAGATCTCTAGAGCAGTGATGTTTTGGGGCTGTCGCTGGGCAACACGGACTTTCAACTCCCTCCAAAGGTTTTCTATGGGGTTGACATCTGGAGACTGGCTAGGCCACTCCGGAACCTTGAAATGCTTCTTACAAAGCCACTCCTTTGTTGCCCAGGTGGTGTGTTTGGGATCATTGTAATGCTGACAGACCCAGCCACGTTTCATCTTCAATACCTTTGCTGATGGAAGGAGGTTTGCACTCAAAACTCTCACGATACATGGCCCCATTCATTCATGTACACGGATCAGTCGTCCTGTTCCCTTTGCAGAGAAACAGCCCCAAAACATGATGTTGCCACCCCCATGCTTCAAAGTAGGTATGGTGTTCTTTGGTTGCAACTCAGCATTTTCTCTCCTCCAAACACGAGTTGTGTTTCTACCAAACAGTTCTACTTTGGTTTCATCTGACCATATGACATTCTCCCAATCCGCTTCTGGATCATCCAAATGCTCTCTAGCATACTTCAGACGGGCCCGGACATGTACTGGCTTAAGCAGGGGGACACGTCTGTCACTTCAGGATCTGAGTCCCTGGCGGCGTAGTGTGTTACTGATGGTAGCCTTTGTTACGTTGGTCCCAGCTCTCTGCGGGTCATTCACTAGGTCCCCCCGTGTGGTTTTGGGATGTTTACTCACCGTTCTTGTGATCATTTTGACCCCACAGGGTGAGATCTTGCGTGGAGCCCCAGAATACAGGTAATGAGTGGAGGACAGAGGAGCCTCTTAAAGAAGATGATACAGGTCTGTGAGAGCCAGAAATCTTGCTTGTTTGTAGGTGACCAAATACTTATTTTCCACCATAATATGCAAATAAATTATTTCCAAGTCAGACAATGTGATTGTCTGGATTTGTTCCCACATTTTGTCTCTCATAGTTGAGGTATACCTATGATGAAAATCACAGGCCTCTCATCTTCTTAAGTCGGAGAATGTGCACAATTGGTGGATGACTAAATACTTTTTTGCCCCACTGTATAAGGTTTGTGGGGTTGAGTACATAATAATCTGTATTCTAGGTCAGCCATGAAAAGACTTAAAGGGACACTGTACCCAAAATTTTCTTTTGTGATTCAGATAGAGCATGCAATTTTAAGCAACTTTCTAATTTATTCCTATTATCAATTTTTCTTTGTTCTCTTGCTATCTTTATATGAAAAAGAAGGCATCTAAGCTTTTTCTTGGTTCAGCACTCTGGACAGCAGTTTTTGATTGGTGGATGAATTTATCCACCAATCAGCAAGGACAACCTAGGTTGTTCACCAAAAATGGGCCGGCATCTAAACTTACATTCTTGCATTTCAAATAAAGATACCAAGAGAATAAAGAACATTTGATAATAGGAGTAAATTAGAAAGTTGCTTAAAATTGCATGCTCTATCTGAATCAGGAAATTTTTGGGTACAGTGTCCCTTTAAGGAATTCTTTTATGGCAAAAAAACACCACTCTTAACCAGGATGATAATAGTAGGAAAAAGAACAAAGATTTGACACAGACAGCAGGACGTATCATCAAATTGGACGGTTACATTGAAAGTTTTCACCTTAGAGTGGCATCCCTAGTCATCACACAAGAGAAAAAAAATCGCTTACAACCTCTCACAAAGAAATGGAAAGAAATGCCTTGAAAAACTTGATGAATAAAAATAACATCATTATCAAGCTGGCGGACAAGGGTGGATCAGTAGTTATCATGAACACCCAGGACTACACTACAGAAGGTTAGACAGTTGTCTAATGTAAACTACTACAAAAAACTGGACACGGACCCCACCAAGGAATATACAGCTAAACGGACAAAACATTTCCTAAACACATACAGCAAGAATTAGAAAATCTGGTACCTTCCAATCCTCAGATGGGTACCTTCTACATGCTGCCCAAAATCCACAAGCCAGGAAACCCAGGACGCCCCATTATAACAGGTATGGGAACACTCACTAAACAAATATCTGGCCTAATAGAAAACATTCTTAAGTCTCTTGTTATTAAGACTGATAGCTTTATACAGGACACTACAGACTTCCTTAATACACTTAACCAGATAAATGAACTACTTGGAAACACTATACTAGTTACTATGGATGTGGAATCCTTATACAGCAACATCCCACATAAGGATGGTATTGAGGCCTGCAGTAAATTTCTCTCATTTCACCAACCAACACACAAATATGATAGTGCAACTATTGCCCAGCTTATAGAATTCATACTCGCACACAACTATTTCGGTTTTAACAATTACTACCTACAAATGACAGGGACAACGATGGGCACAAAAATGTCACCCCAATACGCTAATCTTTTCATGGCTGACCTAGAATACAGATTGTTATGTACTCAGCCCCACAAACCTTATACATAATATTACATCGATGATATTTTCATAATATGGACAGAAGGAGAAGAAAGTCTTTTAGATTTCCACAAATCATTTAATTAATTTCACCAGTCAATAAACCTTAAAATGGACTTTTCGAATCATAGTGTGAATTTCTTGGACTGCACAATAAACTGTCACCAATGGCATCCTTCATTTATCTATATACAGAAAACCCACAGACAGGTACAGCTACCTCCACAATTCCAGCTTCCATCCCAATCACACCAGACAAGGTATCATCTACAGCCAAGTTATCAGATATCACCGCATTTGCTCTGACACAAAAGACAGAGATCAGCACCTGAGTACACTGTCAGAGTCATTTAGGCAAAAGGGCTACAAGGAAAGGACAATATCAAAAAAAATCAAATCTGTCCTAAAAAAACCACGGGAAAGGCTCCAACAATACAAAGAAAAGGAAAACAAAACAAGAACCCCTCTAGTAGTCACTTACAACCCTACTCTGGAAGGAGTACGCAAAATTATTAAAGAGCTACAACCACTAATTTCAGAGGACCCCACACTCAAAAACATATTTCCTAAACCCCCCATACTATCATTCAAATAACCACCTAACCTGAGACAGAGATTGGTCCGCAGCAAATTAACCACAGAACAGAAGCTTACACAGAATGGCACTGCACAATGCAACAAATCACTCTGCAAACTGTGTCAACATATATGTGACAACAACACAGCCAGACACAATAACACATCATATAATATTAAAGGATCCTATTCGTGCTCATCTGCTAATGTGGTGTACATAATACAGTGTACAGCGTGTGGCAGAGGTTGCTACATTGGAGAAACTGGCCTAAAGCTGCATCTCAGAATGAATCTACACAGACACTCGATCAAAAACCACAAGGAAAATGAATATTGTACCCCTGTTGGTCATCACTTCGCCCAGACTGGTCACTCCATCCTTAACCTCAGGATTAAAGTTCTTAAAGGGAATTTCAAAGACTCTCATGAACGAAAGACGTTTGAGATGAAAATGATCACACATTTCAACACCAGAAATGAAGGACTTAATGTAGACTCTGGCTTTCTCACACACTACCATAACTTTCTATAATCTCTCATCTTATTGTCCTATATTGGTTTCTTTTTTCCTTTTGTTTTTCCTCTCATCTTGCCTATTTATTCTCCTCTGTTTATTTACTCTTTCTGGCTATTCTCAGCTATTTTCTCCTTCAAACACATACTCTTCTTTTTATGACACCCCTCTCACCCCCCTCCCTTCCATTTGATGTATGTAATGTGTATCTATATCAGATTGATCAGTATTGCTTCAGACCTGAGGAAGAGAGGAAAAAAAACTCTCGAAAGCTTGTCTTTAAAATATTATGTTAGTCCAATAAAAAAAAGGTATCACTGCATACTGCAATACTTTGTTTTTTGAGCATCTTATCTACTGGACTAACACGGCTAATCCAATCTTCACTATCTATCTATCTATCTATATATGTGTGTGTGTGTCAGTATATGGCTGGGTTATAACACAATATATTTAATAATTGTTTTTTGAGCATCATATATATTACATACACACACATATATATATATATATATATATATATATACATACACACACACACACATATATATATACATATATATATATATATATATATATATATATATATATGTGTGTGTATGTATTATTAAATATATTGTGTTATAACCCAGCCATATACTGACACACACACACATATATAGATAGATAGATAGATAGATAGTGAAGATTGGATTAGCCGTGTTAGTCCAGTAGATAAGATGCTCAAAAAACAAAGTATTGCAGTATGCAGTGATACCTTTTTTTATTGGACTAACATAATATTTTAAAGACAAGCTTTCGAGAGTTTTTTCCTCTCTTCCTCAGGTCTGAAGCAATACTGATCAATCTGATATAGATACACATTACATACATCAAATGGAAGGGAGGGGGGTGAGAGGGGTGTCATAAAAAGAAGAGTATGTGTTTGAAGGAGAAAATAGCTGAGAATAGCCAGAAAGAGTAAATAAACAGAGGAGAATAAATAGGCAAGATGAGAGGAAAAACAAAAGGAAAAAGAAACCAATATAGGACAATAAGATGAGAGATTATAGAAAGTTATGGTAGTGTGTGAGAAAGCCAGAGTCTACATTAAGTCCTTCATTTCTGGTGTTGAAATGTGTGATCATTTTCATCTCAAACGTCTTTCGTTCATGAGAGTCTTTGAAATTCCCTTTAAGAACTTTAATCCTGAGGTTAAGGATGGAGTGACCAGTCTGGGCGAAGTGATGACCAACAGGGGTACAATATTCATTTTCCTTGTGGTTTTTGATCGAGTGTCTGTGTAGATTCATTCTGAGATGCAGCTTTAGGCCAGTTTTCTCCAATGTAGCAACCTCTGCCACACGCTGTACACTGTATTATGTACACCACATTAGCAGATGAGCACGAATAGGATCCTTTAATATTATATGATGTGTTATTGTGTCTGGCTGTGTTGTTGTCACATATATGTTGACACAGTTTGCAGAGTGATTTGTTGCATTGTGCAGTGCCATTCTGTGTAAGCTTCTGTTCTGTGGTTAATTTGCTGCGGACCAATCTCTGTCTCAGGTTAGGTGGTTATTTGAATGATAGTATGGGGGGTTTAGGAAATATGTTTTTGAGTGTGGGGTCCTCTGAAATTAGTGGTTGTAGCTCTTTAATAATTTTGCGTACTCCTTCCAGAGTAGGGGTTGTAAGTGACTACTAGAGGGGTTCTTGTTTTGTTTTCCTTTTCTTTGTATTGTTGGAGCCTTTCCGTGGTTTTTTTTAGGACAGATTTGATTTTTTTTGATATTGTCCTTTCCTTGTAGCCCTTTTGCCTAAATGACTCTGACAGTGTACTCAGGTGCTGATCTCTGTCTTTTGTGTCAGAGCAAATGCGGTGATATCTGATAACTTGGCTGTAGATGATACCTTGTCTGGTGTGATTGGGATGGAAGCTGGAATTGTGGAGGTAGCTGTACCTGTCTGTGGGTTTTCTGTATATAGATAAATGAAGGATGCCATTGGTGACAGTTTATTGTGCAGTCCAAGAAATTCACACTATGATTCGAAAAGTCCATTTTAAGGTTTATTGACTGGTGAAATTAATTAAATGATTTGTGGAAATCTAAAAGACTTTCTTCTCCTTCTGTCCCATATTATGAAAATATCATCGATGTAATATTATGTATAAGGTTTGTGGGGCTGAGTACATAACAATCTGTATTCTAGGTCAGCCATGAAAAGATTAGCGTATTGGGGTGACATTTTTGTGCCCATCGTTGTCCCTGTCATTTGTAGGTAGTAATTGTTAAAACCGAAATAGTTGTGTGCGAGTATGAATTCTATAAGCTGGGCAATAGTTGCACTATCATATTTGTGTGTTGGTTGGTGAAATGAGAGAAATTTACTGCAGGCCTCAATACCATCCTTATGTGGGATGTTGCTGTATAAGGATTCCACATCCATAGTAACTAGTATAGTGTTTCCAAGTAGTTCATTTATCTGGTTAAGTGTATTAAGGAAGTCTGTAGTGTCCTGTATAAGCTATCAGTCTTAATAACAAGAGACTTAAGAATGTTTTCTATTAGGCCAGATATTTGTTTAGTGAGTGTTCCCATACCTGTTATAATGGGGGCGTCCTGGGTTTCCTGGCTTGTGGATTTTGGGCAGCATGTAGAAGGTACCCATCTGAGGATTGGAAGGTACCAGATTTTCTAATTCTTGCTGTATGTGTTTAGGAAATGTTTTGTCCGTTTAGCTGTATATTCCTTGGTGGGGGTCCGTGTCCAGTTTTTTGTAGTAGTTTACATTAGACAACTGTCTAACCTTCTGTAGTGTAGTCCTGGGTGTTCATGATAACTACTGATCCACCCTTGTCCGCCAGCTTGATAATGATGTTATTTTTATTCATCAAGTTTTTTCAAGGCATTTCTTTCCATTTCTTTGTGAGAGGTTGTAAGCGATTTTTTTTCTCTTGTGTGATGACTAGGGATGCCACTCTAAGGTGAAAACTTCAATGTAACCGTCCAATTTGATGATACGTCCTGCTGTCTGTGTCAAATCTTTGTTCTTTTTCCTACTATTATCATCCTGGTTAAGAGTGGTGTTTTTTTGCCATAAAAGAATTCCTTAAAGGGACACTGTACCCAAAAATTTCCTGATTCAGATAGAGCATGCAATTTTAAGCAACTTTCTAATTTACTCCTATTATCAAATGTTCTTTATTCTCTTGGTATCTTTATTTGAAATGCAAGAATGTAAGTTTAGATGCCGGCCCATTTTTGGTGAACAACCTAGGTTGTCCTTGCTGATTGGTGGATAAATTCATCCACCAATCAAAAACTGCTGTCCAGAGTGCTGAACCAAGAAAAAAGCTTAGATGCCTTCTTTTTCATATAAAGATAGCAAGAGAACAAAGAAAAATTGATAATAGGAATAAATTAGAAAGTTGCTTAAAATTGCATGCTCTATCTGAATCACAAAAGAAAAATTTTGGGTACAGTGTCCCTTTAAGTCTTTTCATGGCTGACCTAGAATACAGATTATTATGTACTCAACCCCACAAACCTTATACAGTGGGGCAAAAAAGTATTTAGTCATCCACCAATTGTGCACATTCTCCGACTTAAGAAGATGAGAGGCCTGTGATTTTCATCATAGGTATACCTCAACTATGAGAGACAAAATGTGGGAACAAATCCAGACAATCACATTGTCTGACTTGGAAATAATTTATTTGCATATTATGGTGGAAAATAAGTATTTGGTCACCTACAAACAAGCAAGATTTCTGGCTCTCACAGACCTGTATCATCTTCTTTAAGAGGCTCCTCTGTCCTCCACTCATTACCTGTATTCTGGGGCTCCACGCAAGATCTCACCCCGTGGGGTCAAAATGATCACAAGAACGGTGAGTAAACATCCCAAAACCACACGGGGGGACCTAGTGAATGACCCGCAGAGAGCTGGGACCAACGTAACAAAGGCTACCATCAGTAACACACTACGCCGCCAGGGACTCAGATCCTGAAGTGACAGACGTGTCCCCCTGCTTAAGCCAGTACATGTCCGGGCCCGTCTGAAGTATGCTAGAGAGCATTTGGATGATCCAGAAGCGGATTGGGAGAATGTCATATGGTCAGATGAAACCAAAGTAGAACTGTTTGGTAGAAACACAACTCGTGTTTGGAGGAGAGAAAATGCTGAGTTGCAACCAAAGAACACCATACCTACTTTGAAGCATGGGGGTGGCAACATCATGTTTTGGGGCTGTTTCTCTGCAAAGGGAACAGGACGACTGATCCGTGTACATGAATGAATGGGGCCATGTATCGTGAGAGTTTTGAGTGCAAACCTCCTTCCATCAGCAAAGGTATTGAAGATGAAACGTGGCTGGGTCTGTCAGCATTACAATGATCCCAAACACACCACCTGGGCAACAAAGGAGTGGCTTTGTAAGAAGCATTTCAAGGTTCCGGAGTGGCCTAGCCAGTCTCCAGATGTCAACCCCATAGAAAACCTTTGGAGGGAGTTGAAAGTCCGTGTTGCCCAGCGACAGCCCCAAAACATCACTGCTCTAGAGATCTGCATGCAGGAATGGGCCAACATACCAGCAACAGTGTGTGACAACCTTGTGAAAACTTACAGAAAACGTTTGACCTCTGTCATTGCCAACAAAGGATATATAACAAATGACCAAATACTTATTTTCCACCATAATATGCAAATACATTTTTTCCAGATCAGACAATTTGATTGTCTGGATTTGTTTCCACCTTTTGTCTCTCATAGTTAAGGTATACCTATGATGAAAATTTACAGGCCTCTCATCTTCTTAAGTGGGAGAACTTGCACAATTGGTGGCTGACTAAATACTTTTTTGCACCACTGTACATATTATCGTTACATCGATGATATTTTCATATATACCTATTTATTCTCCTCTGTTTATTTACTCTTTCTGGCTATTCTCAGCTATTTTCTCCTTCAAACACATACTCTTCTTTTTATGACACCCCTCTCACCCCCCTCCCTTCCATTTGATGTATGTAATGTGTATCTATATCAGATTGATCAGTATTGCTTCAGACCTGAGGAAGAGAGGAAAAAACTCTCGAAAGCTTGTCTTTAAAATATTATGTTAGTCCAATAAAAAAAGGTATCACTGCATACTGCAATACTTTGTTTTTTGAGCATCTTATCTACTGGACTAACACGGCTAATCCAATCTTCACTATCTATCTATCTATCTATCTATATATGTGTGTGTGTGTCAGTATATGGCTGGGTTATAACACAATATATTTAATAATTGTTTTTTGAGCATCATATATATTACATACACACACATATATATATATATATATATATATATATATACACATACACACACACACACATATATATATACATATATATATATATACACATATATATATACATATATATACATATATATATATATATATATATATATATATATACACAAATATTTTTAACAGAACCAAGTGTCTTGGAAGTGGACTAAAAAAAAACTTAAAATTATGCTTACCTGATAATTTTCTTTTTTTCAGATGGAAAGAGTCCACAGCTGCATTAATTACTTTTGGGAAATTCAGAACCAGGCCACCAGGAGGAGGCAAAGATACCCCAGCCAAAGGCTTAAATACTCCTTCAACTCCCCTCATCTCCCAGGAACAAGGAACAGTAGAAGAAACAGGGTGAAAATGTGCCAGAAGAACAAAAATAACAGACGCCCTACAGAAAAAATAAGTGCAGGGGAGCAGTGGACTCTTTCCATCTGAATAAAAGAAAATTACCAGGAAAGCATAATTTAAGGTTTTATTCATAAATAGAAAGAGTCAACAGCTGCATTCATTACCTTTGGAAAAACAAATACCCATAGCTATAGCTATAGAGGACACTGAATGCAAAAATGGGAGGGTACATGGATGCGGCCCATTCGGAGGGCACCAGACCTAAAAACCCCTACCCAACAAAATCCTGCTTCGTTCCGAGGCGGAGAACAACTTTGGAAAAAAAAAAAAAGCCAAAGGACACTGACCCGCAGATAGTCCACAGCCTTGCTAGAGACTGCAGGAACTAAACTCCCCTTAGTCAACAGCCTCCAAGAGACATCGATCCCAGCAGTCGGTCTCCAAACAACACACCCCTTACTAAAGAAAGGGAACAAACTACTGTATTCTTCCAAAAAGAAGAAAAGGCACGGAGAAAACATGACTGTACTTGTAAATCGCTGCCAATACCCCTTAAGGGACTCAAGGCGCTGCTCATTTTATCAACCTCGAAAGGAGGAAAGGCTGAGTAGACCTCGCCGGGGATCGAACTTGCAACCCTCAAATTTGCTACAGTGCAGAGTAGCCATAATGCATTAGTATGCTGAGCTAGCTTCCAGCTAGCATAAGGAACTTCCAAAAAAAAAAAAGCCTAAAGAGGGCACAACGAGTCCGAAATAATAACCACAGCGCAAAAACCCGGTCAGGCTAACGGAGACCCAACCAGTCTCATAGAAACAAGGGGAGGCAAGGCCCAGACCCCAGAAATAAAGAAACCACGGAATAAGGCCGGGAGTCTGAAACAGAGAGAGGATCTTCCCCTAACAGTGCAACCGCACTCTAGAAGCAACTGAAGACGATGAAGTCAGAATACCGAAATATTACGAATTAAACCTTGTGCAGCAAGCTCAGATAGGACTGACGAACAACACCTGAAGCAAAAAAAATGCACGCTGCAGTCATCTATAAATCACTCTGAAACTTAAATACTTGCAGGGCAAGTAGAAAGCAGCTGATAGGATCCTTCAGATTGCCAAGTATCCTCTAACCAGCGGATAACGTCGCAGGCTAAGCGCCGCCAATCCTTCCCACAAATCTTGAATGTGGAGAAAAGAGAAACCCCAAAAAGGCTTACTGTACCTCGAATACTCCGAGGACGAAATAGCAGAGCAACAGATCTCAGATCCTGCTCCAACACCAGACAAGCACAAGCGACAGACATGTCTGATAAACAGGGGGACAGAAGACCCCAACCACAAGCCCCCAGAGAATGAAAGAAAAAAGGGGGGGGGGCTCACCCACCCCAACAGAGCTCGGGTGCCAACCCAATCCACTCCTCCAAAATAATGCACTTCCAAGGAGAACCCCCTAGAACCTGGTACAGAGAAAAGTGCAATAGATCCGTAGGAAGACCTGTCACAACTCTCTTACACAGTCTCTACGTAGAGAGAACAATTTTCAACAGGTGGAACAGAGCCCACAGAGCAGCAGATGCTGCCCCTAACAGAAATAAGCCACCTGATCCAACCTCCTACACACAGGGCAGGACAAAGACCCTCCAGAGAGAGGAAACGCCAACTCATAAGAAAGATAAACTATCCCCTCCAAAGGGAAGGGCACAGATAAGAACAGCGTACATGTCCACAAGACATGAAGCCCTAGTATGATCAAAACACGGACCGAATGAAAAATAATCCAGAAACCACATAGGAGCACATTCCGTCCGAAGGACAAGTCAAGCCTTAAAGTTTATAACCAGTATTGAAGGTGGATGTGAACTCTGGCCTACCTGCTTGCAAGCCCAATGAGCTAGCCCCTACGTCGCAACATAGGGTCCCTGAAAATAACTGGGTCGTCCCGAACCAGTCCACCAGATCATAAGTCTCCAGACATCCAAGAAGGATCCAAGACAAGAACTCTGGACCCAGGATCGTCCTAGAACGAACGACACCCTCAGTGAACACAAGATACCCCTGTCTGAACCAATCAGACCTCACAGGGGATGAGAACCGGGAAACCGGGAGAACAGGTACAGGACTCACTCGTAATTCACAGCCCAAAGGGAAGAGAACACCCTTAGGCAGAGGTCAACACCCCCCCCCCCAGCAAGGTACTAAGCCGTGATAAAGTCACGCAATTTCTCTAAAGCCAAAAGGCCAAGGGCAGCACTAAGGGAAATGAAAACGAGAACAGAGTCACCCGAAAGAGTAGAAAGAAAGGCTAGTCTCCATAATCCTTTCAGATTAACGCTCCAGAAGACCACACCCAAGGGGTAAGAATGCCAAGCACCCCGAACCCAGGCAGAAAAACATCCCCTAAGCAAAAAGCTTGGAAAAAGAGACAACACCTTCTATCGCCCCTGATATGGAGGCGACTAACTCCCGAAGGAAGACAGAGCCTCACGGCCTTCACTTCCTAATTAAGCAGCCAAAGCCACCAGAAAAACCAGACGAAGTCCAGAAAGTCTCGACCCAAAAGGAAGAGAACCTCTAAAAAGGAACAAGTCCTAAAAAGGACAGTTCCAAAGAGACCATGAAAGGCAAAACCGTAATATCTTCAAGTGTGACAGATAGTAGCGTCGCTTCTGCCATGGCGAGAAAAAAGCAGGCAGCAAAACTCGTCAACACTGATTGCTTGTGGAGCTGTTAATATGAGTTGGGATGGTTTTGCAGAAAGATTCTCCCTGGATCTCCGGACTCTAACTTTCACCCTCTCACCTTAAAGGCTGACAGGACTACTTAAAACTCCAGTTCCATGCCGAAGAGTACTACCCTCCATAAGAGACCATCAAAAACTTCTGACACTTCTCTGCCAACCTCCTTGGACGAATGGCAAAGAATGACTGGGAGGGATGAGGGGAGTGGGAGGAGTATTTAAGCCTTTGGCTGGGGTGTCTATGCCTCCTCCTGGTGGCCAGGTTCTGCATTTCCCAAGAAGTAATGAATGCAGCTGTGAACTCTTGCCATTTATGAAGAAAATATATAACAAATAATGCTGTTTTCTTACGCACACTTCTCATTACTAAACACTCATACATTCCTGTATGTGCCAGCCTTGATAAAGCCTTAGGGCGTAACGCACTTGCATTTGTCACATACTTAATTACGCTGTTGAAGCACAGTTAAAATATATGAAGTAAAATTATCCAATCTCGATCACTGCTAATGGTCAGCAGCAATCACATGACCTAAGAACCCAGAAGGAATTGGGTAAATGAACAGAAAAACAACTGTCAGTGTGAGCACTCGCTGTGAGGATACAACAGAAGACCAAAGAGGAGTACTCAGAGTTTGGAATACACGAGATATCCCCAGTCTATCAACGTGGAGTTGTAATCCTGACTGAGGTAACTTAACAGTTATGAAGGACGAGTGACCGAGCACTTCACTTGAAATTGTGTGAGACGTATGCCCACCCACTATAAATGTTAATACATACAAGTGCATTACTTTAAGAAAGGACTTAGTTATAGTCGGAACCTAATACAGGTGGCCCTCGGTTTACGCTGGTTCAATTTGCGCCATTTCATAATAACAACCTTTTTTTTCAGTCATGTGACTGCTATTGAAAAGCTTTGGAAAGCAAAGTGCACTAATTAAAATAGCCAGTAGGTGGAGCTGTCCGCTTGTTTTACAGCAAATTTATGCAACTTAACAGCCTGAAATTGATCTGCGTACACAGAGCAGACCATACATATCGAGCAACAGGTTTAACCAGTCACTTCCCTATTATCTTCCTGTCCAGCAGCTTGAGGTGAGGGTGCCTAACTGCTTATTAATCACTGCAGATTGAAATGCATAGAATAGGTGCAGACCGAATATTATCTAACATGTTAACAATGCAGAGAACTGATTGCAGAAAAATGCAAGTAAAAAAACGTTTTTGTTCATTAAATTTAGTTTGATGATGATGCAGTCTGTTGTGTGATTATTGAAATAGGTGCTGTTAGCAAATGTTTTTGTTCATTAAACTTAGTTTGATGATGATACAATCTATATTATTAGGTTTATAATGCTGTTTAGCATTTAAAGTCTTCATTTCAAAGCTTTAAAAATAATGTATTAGGTGTTACTTATGACAATTTTGAGAAGGGCCTGGAACCTAACCCCCTCACTTCCCATTGACTTACATTATAAACTGGGTTTCAATTTACAATGGTTTCGATTTACAACCATTCCTCCTGGAACCTAACCCCGGCGTAAACTGAGGGCTACCTGTACCTTGCACAGGTTCCGTGAAGGTTCAGAAAATAGAGATTGGACCGATTTAATTCCCAAGTAGGATAATGACTGTTTTATAAATCTGAAGTTTTTATTTCTCATTTTTGTGCACAAATGGGTAAAAAAAAGAAATTAAAACTACTCAAGCTGAACGGGTCTCATTTTTTTCTTTTCCGTTTTTCAGACAGAATAATTTACTCAACAGGTGGTTTTGCATAACACAAACTGTTATATAAATATAGTTTGTATCTCTGTAATTACCATGTATCTAATATTCTGCCGATTGCCTCCTTATCTCAGATCTTTTGACAGACTTGCATTTCAGGCAATTAGTGCAGACTCTTAAATAACTTCACGTGCATGAGCACAGTGTTATCTATATGAAACACATGAATTAACGTCCTCTAACTGTGAAAAACTGTCAAATGCATTCAAATTAGAGGCGTCCTTCAAGGGCTTCGAAATTAGCATATGAGCCTACCTAGTATTAACCTTCAACTAAAAATAACAAGAGAACAAAGCAAATGTGATAAACGTAAATTAGAAAGTTGTTTAAAATTACATGCCCTATCTGAATCATGAAAGTTTAATTTGGACTTAACTATCCCTTTAAGAGCTTCTTTTTTTATGTTGCTTACAATTTGCTTTTTAGCACTATCGTATTTTTGTGACTTTTATAATTGTACATATGGGATTAGTGCTCTGAAGATTATCTGTATTGTAACAAGCCAAGCACAATATTTTCAAAGCTTATTTTCTAGGTGTTAAGGCCATAAGCAGGTCTTTGTGTGGCATAGTTGGACCGGCAGGGAAATCAGCCTCTATATCTCCCAGCCCTGGTAAAAACCTGCCAATTCAGAGCCTTCTTAATGTTAGGCTTTGCCTTAGAGATAAAACTGATAGTGAGAAAGATGAGGCGCTGGAGAATTGACCCTGCTAGACTAATGTATTCCCCTCTAAGAAAACAGTGGTTGATATGTAGAGAATGTAGTCCAGCGCTAGATTAGCACGGGTAGAGTATTTAGTTAAATTCTATAATTTGAATATATTGTATTTTGTGATTGGATAAATGTTTAATGTATGTACTGCAATGTTGTTATTATATATTTATTGTAGGTAATCCTAAGTATTTATCAACATTCAGTTAATAAAAAGATATAAACAGGTATATACAACTCATATATATAAACTTGTTGTCTAATGTGAGCTTCTTATCTATATATAAAAACTAATAAAACATTTGTATAATTAAACAGAAATTTAATAACTTGTTAAAAGCATACATAAAATAAAAAGGGACGTCTCCCTTATAACATCGATTGCATCAGAGAAGATGTCTTGATAAAGCCTAAGGGCGAAACGCGTTGACCTTGACACTGTTGTCACTCTGCACTTTGTTTTTATTTTGATTGCGATTATAATTGCCAAGAAAGGAAAGACAACTACTACAAGACTTCCTTTGCTGATTACCTCCTGCAACATTGCAGCTGGACATTGCTACAACCTGCATTTGTTTCTAATCAGCTCTACTAAGTTGCACAGAGAGATTGCCAAGTTTTACTTTGATCTCCAACGATACAGATCATTCTGTTAGTCACTACTAGTGACCGCAAAGATTTCCTCTAAGTCACCACTGTTAGTGACCGCAAAGACCACTTTTAAGTCACAATCTGTGACCGCAAAGATATAACCGCAAGTTAATACATGCAAGTCACAATCTGTGACTGCAAAGACCTTGCTATATAACATCACTGATGTCCGGTAAAGATTCTACTCCTTGTCACCACTTGTGACCGCAAAGACCCCACCACTAGTCACCTCCGTGACCGCAAAAACCTCATCACAGTCACTACAAGTGACCGCCAAGTCCACACTGCGAGGATTGCATTATAGTCACTGCACGTGACCGCAAAGTTTAACATCCAAGTCACTGAATGTGACCGCAAAGACCACACTAAAAGAGAAATCAGGTGTGCCAAGAGACCAGCGTAAGTTGCAATCTCCCCCAAGACTCCCTAATTACACACGGAATAGGGGAATACACCTTCTGATACACATACTGATTAAAGTTAAAAAAATTGCAACATAATAAGCGCTTGACAGAATATCAAGGATCACTGGTTACATTACAACTATATATTGAAACAGCTACGATCACAAGTGTGACGTAGGAAAAGTCACATGTCATATTTTTAAATACCAGTCTCTCACTAACGGACCGGTAACACACACCCGCCATAATAGCAAGGAGGTCATCTCATTTGGATCTTTAAGTTTTTTTTAATCCAACTTCTGGACATTATCATTTGTTACACTAACAGGTACCTGATTATCAAATAGCGGAAATATATACTACAGTTATTCAATTGTTTTCTCTGATGCAATCGATGTTATAAGGGAGACGTCCCTTTTTATTTTATGTATGCTTTTAACAAGTTATTAAATTTCTGTTTAATTATACAAATGTTTTATTAGTTTTTATATATAGATAAGTAGCTCACATTAGACAACAAGTTTATATATATCAGTTGTATATACCTGTTTAAAACTTTTTATTAACTGAATGTTGATAAATACTTAGGATTACCTACAATAAATATATAATAACAACATTGCAGTACATACATTAAACATTTATCCAATCACAAAATACAATATATTCAAATTATAGAATTTAACTAAATACTCTACCCGTGCTAATCTAGCGCTGGACTACATTCACTACATATTTGCCTTAGAGATAGCCATGAAGGTACAGACATATTTGCTTAAAAACGTAATGAAACCTTCCCCAAAAAATAGGCCTTTAACTGCTGACCCCAACTCAATTGGATAATTACCCAATTTAAGGTCAAGTTTCAAAAAAGCAGCTCTGCGCCGTTCGACTGATAAGGCAGCATTTGCATTACCAATCAGGCAAACAGCTCTCTTTGCCCATTCTCCGATAGCCTTAGGGTCCATAGGGGTTTCGGATTTTAAGGCATTATCAACCAACAAAATCTAGGCCAAGGAAACTGATATCCGGGAGAGGTTCCTGAACGACCCTCAGATTTTTTCAGGCCCTTACAAGTGTCCCGGCAGTACTTTCCAATCCAGATGTTTAAGCATCCACTTTGCAAGATACTTACAAATACGGTCAGGGGGTGTTGAATCAGATTAACCCAGGTGTCCAAAGGAAGGAGCATTGGCCCCCTGCAATCATCTTACAAAACATTGGAATCAGAAGTGGCAGAAAAGATGGAGTGGTGAGGCTGCAGTTAAAGGGACACTGAACCCAAAGTTTTTATTTCGTGATTCAGATATAGCATGAAATTTTAAGCAACTTTCCAATTTACTCGTATTATCAAATGTTCTTCATTCTCTTGGTATCTTTATTTGAAATGCAAGAATGTAAGTTTAGATGCCGGCCCATTTTTGGTGAACTACCTAAGTTGTTCTTGCTGATTGGTGGATAAATTCATCCACCAATAAAAAAATTGCTGTCCAGAGTTCTGAACCCAAAAAAAAAAGCTTAGATGCATTCTTTTTCAAATAAAGATACCAAGAGAATGAATAAAAATTGATAATAGGAGTAAATTAGAAAGTTGCATGCTCTATCTGAATCACGAAAGAAAAAAAATTGGGTTTAGTGTCCCTTTAAGCATCAGAATAATTATAATCCTGAAAATCTTAGAGTCTAGTGGAACAGGACAAGCCTGTTGCATTTCAACATTAGACGACTGTTCTATACACCTAGTTACCTCCGGTGCAGAGGTAACAGCGACCCTGTGAGAAACTCTAGGGTGAGGTTTCAGCCACTTAAGGAGTTAATTATCTGTGGACCTTTTCCCAGAGGAAGGCCTCCAAGATTGTTTACTGCGATGAGCAGGGCCTTTGTCAGAAAAAGAGGAGTATTCAGACTCAGAAACCCATTTTAACATTTTAAAATTCTTGGCTGTTTCAGAGACAGCAGTAGACTTAGCATTATCCATAGACTTATCAATCAACCGTGTGTTGAATAATATTTTGCAATTTAGCAAAAGGGAATCAGGAATATCAGCCATAATAATATGACAGCTGTGGAAAATGCCAGAAAAAGTGCCAAGATCTACCCAGTAGAGCAGCAAGCAAAAGGTGAGACACAAGGTGTACAAGGTGGCACAAGGTGTAATAGAATGGCACCAAAATATATAGCTGTATTATGCATTGATACCTAAATAAAGGGACTTTTGGTCCATTATTAAAGTAGTGTTGCAACTGAGTTATCTAAAATATATAGCTACATGCACATATAAAGAAAATATGAGGAGTAGAGGCACCTAGAGAAGGAGACCTTGTGCTAGAACCAAACAAACCACAAAGCACTAATATAGATGGCACATATAGTCAAAAATATATATATATGGAACAAGATATAACATATGGCAGAAAGGATATAGGCGATGAAGAGCACTGGGAGATCCAGTCGATGGCGCAGCAGTAAATATGGCACTTCTGTAATAATGGACCGAAAACTAACTCCAAAGATGGCAGCTGCCTTCTACATCACTCGATGCGCATGCGTGCGCTGGAGTTTCAAAGATGGTGGAGACGTCTGCGCATCCGCAAAGAATGAACCCCCAACAGAAGGCCCAAGACTTTTGGCTCAATACAGAGACTGGAGCACCTGCCAGCAAAGGTATGTAGGTAGAGTAAGTGAAACCAACAAAGGAGGAAAACAAACAAAGACAAATAAAACAAAACCTACTAAATAAAGAAAAGGGACAAAAATGATAAACCCTTAAAGTGAAAGTAAACTCAGTGTCAGCGCTATTTAGAAATGAAAAATATATTCAAAATAAAAGTTTAATTCATAATTTTCTCCTCATTGTTTTCTAAATACCCTTTTTTCCAAATCACTTTTGCCCAAGTCTCTCTGCGTTCCTCCACCTGCGTTAAAAAAAATGTCAGTAACAGTGACGAATTTATCAGTATCTAACCGATTGGTTTCCCCCACTGGCGTCTATAAGCACAAAGAAAAATGCCTACGGCTTGTAATGTGCATGCGGCAAACTCTGAACTATGTGTCTCTCAAATCGCGTTCATGCTAGCCGCAAGCGCATTACCAAAGGGAATCCCCTACTATCGTCAGATACTCGTTGTAGTCTTTGGGGAATCATGCAATGCAAAGACACTGTTAGCATGATCTCTGCTGAAATACTAAACAATGAATCAAGTGATTCTTTGTTAGTATGTACCTCAGCGGAGAGTAATATTGCGCATGCGCAAACATTTTGCCCTCGACTACGAGCATGCATCCTTACGCATACGACGGGTGGGACTGCTGATCACTGTAAGAAGCATAAACCCGGAAAAAAAGCGAGGGGGCGGAGGAACATACAACATAATAATAAGATTAGTATTATTAAAATATTTCAATATACTTTACAGTTTGAAAAAAACAAAGTTAGCGACTAAACTGGTTGATAGTCAGTTAAACTATAGCATGATTCTAGTACAGTTAAATTTACTTTCACTTTAAAGGAACATTATGCTAGATAGAATAATGCATTCACAGAAAAGATTAGTCTGAGAATAACATGTAGATTGTCAGAGTATATGAATATTACATATGTATACATATATATGTATATATATATATATTTTATACACTGTATATGTTAGATGAGACCTCAGGA
This sequence comes from Bombina bombina, assembly GCF_027579735.1. Lineage (NCBI taxonomy): Eukaryota > Metazoa > Chordata > Amphibia > Anura > Bombinatoridae > Bombina > Bombina bombina. Next base: position 583,516,794 of record NC_069499.1, read on the forward strand.
TTAATTGAACATGAGTTTGTTGAACACAGCTTCTAATCCACTGTGGGTCCCAACCCCCTACCAGATGGGTTTAGCTGGGTGAATGCACGTTTATCAGGATTGAAAATCAGCATAACTTTGAAGCACACCCTCCTGCTGTGTAAAGCACACAAACATTTTCCTAAAGGAACTATAACTCCAAGACATTTGGTGATGAAAGGATAAAATCTAAAATAGTTGGATAAGCATAGTACTTACAGGAAACCCCTTTGATTATTTAGAATAAATTATCTGTGTTTTGGGTGGAGAATATGCTCGGGAGCCCTCTGGAATTTGTCACCTAAATCTTTGTGGATTCAAAGTAAGACATGTGCTGCAGACATACGGCTGGGGGGGAAGGTGACACAAATAGAATTAAATACATTTTGCAAAGGGAACAATGCCAGTTTTCCATATATGTTTGGAATGATTCAAATAGCCCATATATGTATATATATGTTGAAATAGTACGCTTTATATTAAATAAATAATTGCTGCATGGGACATTTATATAGGAAATAAATTCAAAAATTATTATAGATTAAATAACAATTTTAATAATACCATATTTGAATTACATGTATATATATAACATGCTTTCCTGTTTTTCCAGGTGGAACTAAAAGATGACACATACAGGACGATACATGGGATGAAATAAGTCATATCATATGAATGTGCAATAAATGTTTATAAAGTTTTAAATACATCTCTTGAAATATAGTGAGATGGATATATGGAAGTTACTTTGATGTGATATGACTATGAAATATTGACATCTGATAATGAAATATAAATGCTAACAAGAGACATTTGCTAATGAAGTAAATTGTGGTATGTTTAATAGGAAAAATTTAAATAGTTAGCAATATAAATTATTTAATATAAATAATATAACATATTTGATATCAAAATGATCAGAGAGGTGATATAAATTTACCTCATCTATGATTGATATTCTGAGGGGTTCATGCAAGAAATTATGACAGTATTGCATAGTTTGAAGAAATATTTTCTTCCACTGCTAAAAAAAATGTTTAGAAATGTTAAGGATGAATTTGTTTTGTGCTGTCTGCTACCACCTAAGGGCCAATACCGGTATAGCAGTTAAAGGATTTAGCTGTTCAAAAAAAAAAAAAAAGGATATGTTTCCGTGGTGACCGAGGGCCAATCCAAATAGACATCCCACCTAACCAATGGGATGGTCAGATCTCGTAGGGCCACTCCCATGGTTCATCAATGAGTGAAAAACTTATTTAAGTGAATGCAGGAAAGAGAAAAACACACAGATTTTGCTGACTTGAATGATATACTGCTAGGCGTCCAAAATACATTCATTCTGAACAAGCTGATCTACCTTTTTCTCAGTGATTGCAAAAATTTACTTATATATTTTCTGAGATGAAACCAGGAATCCTTGGTAACTGAACTATCAATTTCGGTCATTGCGGTTACGTGTATATGTATATATATATATATATATATATATATATATATATATAGAAAGAGGGTTGCAATTAATATTTTAACACAGATATATGCATAATAGCTGTAGTTTAAAGTATAGTGGAAAAACTTAAATGGAGCAGTTTCATATTGTAGTTTATATTCAGTCTGTATATTGTTAAATACATATCCTTGATGATAAATTGTTTTATCTATACAACTATAGAGTGATAACTCAGAATTAGGTTTTTACATAAATAATATATACAATTTCTGATGTTTTAATAGAAGTATAGATTGTCCTATTGTTTGAATTAACACTGTTAGAATTGTGTTGCTGGGGTATTGAGCTGTTAAAGATTTTGGAACCTCATTATATTAACAGGGTAAAATTAAACTGTAAGTCATATTGCTGAATGTTTGTTGCTGCTATTTTAGGTCTCATTGTAATATTTTAAATGCAGCTCTGAATGAAAGGCTGTTTTTTAAAGTAAATTTGCATGAGTTTTGCATAGCATATTTTAAATAGTTTTTGTTTTAGCGCATATAATATTGACTCATATTCTAAGTATTACAAATATTTATTTATCAACATGTTCATAGTTATTTACTAATAATAAAGAATTCAGATATTTATATTAATTTTGTTATCTTAGTAGAAGTATATTGATTGTGGGTTCAGTCTAAAGAAAGAATGTTAAATATATTCCCTGCCATATACTCACACATTGTTTGGAGAATACTGCTAAGATTTTTATAAATATACTGACAAGATGCATTTTTTAAAGTTTCATTAGCCGTTTAAATATTGACACAATAAGTGTAAAGTTTTAGTGTCTATAGAACAATGGGAGCTGCCATGATGTAACAGGTTACTTTCTCTGCTGTGGCCAATTAGAGACAGTTATAAATCATTCACTAGAGTGTTCAGCCAATGGCTGTGTGGAATATAACAGTGTCCTGCACTTCCATTTCTAACACAACTGAAAAGCTCACAATTTCAGAATGGAATTACAGGAAAAGGGGACAAAAATAAAGTATATTGCCGAGGTTTTTTTTTTTGGGGGGGTGGGGGCGGTGTGTATATATATATATATATATATATATATATATATATATATATATATATATATATATATATATATATATATATATATATATATATATATATATATATATATATATATATATATATATATATATATATATACACACACACACACACACACAGGTAGCCCTCAGTTTACGCCGGGGTTAGGTTCCCGAAGGAATGGTTGTAAATCGAAACCGTTGTAAATTGAAATCCAGTTTATAATGTAAGTTAATGGGAAGTGGGGGAGTTAGGTTCCAGGCCCCTCTCAAAATTGTCATAAGTAACACCTAATACATTATTTTAAAAGCTTTGAAATGAAGACTTTAAATGCTAGATAGCATTATAAACCTAATAAAATAATCACACAACACAGAATATATAATTAAACTAAGTTAAATGAACAAAAACATTTGCTAAACAGGATTATAAACCTAATAAAATAGTCACACAACACAGACTTCACTTGCATTTTTCTGCAAACAGTTCTTTCTATGCATTCCAATCTGGGCTGAGTTATAGACAGGAAGATCTTGTTCCTTTGAAATCTGCTCAATAGCTCAGGTCTGATTAAACTGATTAATTTCAGCTTGCCTGGCTTTGCTGCAACACAAGCGGACAGCTCCACCTACTGGCTATTTTAATAAATGCACTGCTTCTCAATGCTTTTCAATAGCAGTCACATGACTGGAAAAAAAGTTTGTTATTCTGAAATGGTGTAAATTGAACCGTTGTAAAACAAGGGCCACCTGTATATGATTTATCATTTATATTACCATCTCAATGTAATTAATGTCCCTTTAAGTAAAACACAATCACCACATATGGGAAGAAAAAAGCACAACAAAACCTAGTGCAAAAAGTAGAAAGAAAAATAAAATAAAGGAGATATAAAATAATGACCAGCAAAGAAAGAGGAGTGTTTGGACTCAGAGGCTTATATATTGCTGCTGTGCTGAGTTCAGTAAAGATTGTTAAAGTGATGGTAAATCCAAGCATTTAAAAACCACTAAGATTTACCAGCACTAAAAATAAACAGTAGTTTCAGTCATCACTTACAAGGGTGGTAAACTCACCCTATGTGTGCCGCAGAATATCACTAAACTCAGTGACTTTTGTTCTGGCAGATCGGACAACTCCTTAGATTAGCCAACTACGTAACTTCTGGTGAAGTTGAATCAGCTGTATTACTGCAAATTCCCTCAGTATGCATGCGCTTCATCAAGTCACTGAATCAAACATATTCAATGCACTGCAATTCCCCCATATTCACTATCTATTTTGCCTCTGCTTGGGGGCAAAGCCCCCCTTATAAACCTCATTCCACAAGGTTCACTTGGGGTGTATTCAAGAGGATGGGTGGGGACACATAGTTCAGAGTTTGCCGCATGCACATTACAAGCCGTAGGCATTTTTCTTTGTGCTTATAGACGCCCCAGGCGGAGGCAAGAAACAAAAAAAAAAAAAAAGTGTAAATGGGGGAATTACAGTGCATCATACATGATTGTTTAGAAAGCAGTTTCGCTATTGAGACTTGCTTCTGTGGTAGAGCATGCACAGTGATTCAATTTTTGGTCAGACCTGGCTGATCTGACAGATTTGAGACGATTGGAATGTGGTAACAAGGTGGAGCACACACCTTCAGACAGCTGATTCCACGTCACCGGAAGTGACGTGATTGGCTAATCTGAGGAATTAACTGATCTGTCAGTACACCTCCAGCTGCCCACAGCACAGCGCTCTTCTTCAATTTCCACCTATAAAACAAAAAAATAGCTGTTTGTGTCAACTGACATCCTAGCACATCTATTGGTTTAGAGGTGGAAACGTCACCTCATTGGTAAAGACCGCTGTGGCGTGAGCGGCTGGAGGCGCTGATTTTAGCAATCTACTTGCTGCACAGATAGGGTGAGTTTAGACTTTTTTTTAGTAAGTTATGACTGAAAGTTAACTACCGTTTATTTGTAGTGATGGTAAATCCTACCATTTTTTTTAAACGCTTAGTGTTACCATTCACTTTAAGCAAAATATGAAGCCTCCTGTCTTGTAGTAAGATTGAAAAGGAGCTACTCTGGACCATAGTATGAAAAAAATAAAGATGTGCATATGTGAAATTTATTTAACAAAAAAAAAGTACCATAATCCCGAAACAAAATACAAACATTTTGATGTCTAGAGGGTTTGTGAAGTTTCTGACCCCATAAACCTTAAGAAATATTAGTTTGACAAAAACTCAGCAGCTTTCTTAAAACCTGCATTAATTCCTCATCTTATATCAGTAAATAATCACATTAGCTCCAAAGTTAAAACCCACTCCTACATATTATCTACTCCTGGATTTCTCAACATCCGGGCCATGACCCAACATGCCCCCACTGCGCACTTTGACAGGCCCACACATAAGGAATTCCCGGGCACGCCTGTCAAGAGTGTCATTACACATGTGAGAGTGCCTGGGGCATGTAGTAGCAGAGATATATATATATATATATATATATATATATATATATATATATATATATATATATATATATATATATATATATATCTCCTCCATGTGTATCTGCACTCACAATCTCCTCTAGTCATCAACCAGGGTGCCAGGTCAGTAGTATTCACAGTATTTCAACATAGGACTGCACTCACTGGATTTTCAGCATAAAAATGTATTTATTGTGGTAACGTTTCGGAGTCCACAGACTCCTTCCTCAGACCAGAACAAACATGCAAGTGAACACAGTGACTTATATATACATTAAGCCACACCCATCAAACAAAATGTGTGTGAAAATTGCGCCAAAACCGTGGTTGTCATGGTGATGGCCCCCTATACCAAACACTATTGCCATAATACTAACATAATGAAATATAGTAAACAGATATTCAAACATATCATTATAACAATGTACATCCATGTGGTACAACAATTATGTTATCAAGCTGTAAAAAGTTAAAAGTAATCTAGCACGAGATTCATGTTATAACGTCACATTAACATAGGAGACACAAGTCACTATTACTTATCCATAATGCTTATCTAACCGGTTGCACATATGTATCAGTTATCATATCCATAGTTACGGTTATATCATAATCACATAGTCACATACAGCTTAAGCTAGCGCTGCACAGATCTAGAGAACCATTAAAGATTGGATTTGTGCGATCTATGCCCCTAATCTTATACCAGCACAATGTTTGTCAACTCTTTATAATAATCGTCAGATTGTCTTGAATCCTACCTTGTACTAAATTGCCTGTTCTGTATCCTCAATCCAAACTACTTAATGTGGCCAGGAAAGTTGTCAAATGTGTAGCTATAAAGATCCAAGCTGTACATAAAAGAGGCGCTGAGCAGAGAGCTCCGGCGTTCGTAGTGTGATTCCTCATACCGCATGGCTAATTAGCATATGCGGATGACGTCACTTGGTTTACGAGTGTGTGTGTGTAGTCATGGTAACCCTGGTGCGGTCTCCCAATCAGAGCAATGTCAAAGTGGTGTAAAAGAATTTGTCAGATACTAATAAGTGGCCATGTTGTAGCAAGCTGTCCATATATGAGACACTAAATCACATAATTTAGCATAAGAAAAGGGCCGTTTCAGATGTAAGGTGGCAGTATGTTAATGGACTCCTCTGGTAGGAAATATTTTATCTTAGTCACAACCCATACTGTATTGTTAGAGTGTGTTGTATTCTGTTCAGCTACTGGGGGATAAGTGCAAAGGAAGTAGTAACCATCCCTTACCGTGTTATAGCAGCTGTTATAGCAGCCGGGTTAACTAGGGAGAAAAAAACACCGTAAAAAATACAATAAAAGCAGCACAACATATTTGCGGTTAAACTCAATCTTGGACCACTAAAATCTCGTACCTCTAGTAGCCTATCGTCTTAAGATCAAAGCTTCAAGTGTATATCAGACAGTGGCTAAATCTATGGGTATATATATATGACAATATACATAGTAGATGAAGTATATGACAGTATTAGCTCCTTGTGTCTGGACACCATCATGTCCATATATGGAACCTCAAAATGTATCATTGGTTCACTATTTATAAATGGCAATCAAGGAAATCAGTGCCACCCAGCTCAGTCCTAGTCAATATACTAACAATTACACAGTAGTGCCTCTTTCAAGGTCGAGGTATAGTAGTCACATAAACTGATTCATTTTGGTAACAGGGATGAGTCCATAGTAAGCCAAAATTATGTCCATGCTGAGTTAGAAAAAGGTTCATGGTACCCTAACAGTGCCTATGTGCCATACATTCATATCCTGCTTTCAATAAGTGTAGACCACCACTGTAGTAGCCAACCTGAGACTAATGAGTGGTAAGGAGGCCCAACCCAGTGTGTATCACATTATGTCACATGAAACCCACTGGTTAGTTCTCCAACCCTCATGTGTGTAGTCAAGATCAAGGTGGTCCAACTCGGTGTGTATCCCAGAGCAATATATGATTATCCTTGATTGGGTATCAAACTCTATGATGTGTCCCACTATAGCGGGCGATTCACCACGGGTGAACCATCACAAGTACGGGATTAGTGAGATTCTATCACTCCACACTAGTATCAGAGGAAGCAGTGCCAATCATTAGACATATTTAGGCCTTTAGGATGTAGGGTACCAAGTATATGTATCCATCTAGTTTCCCTCTGAAGTAGGGCTTTGTCCCTGTCACCTCCTCGTTTAAGTGGTGGAACGTGGTCGATCAAGACGAATCTTAGGTCCGTCACCTTATGTTTGGCCATAAGGAAATGACGTGCCACGGGTTGGTCCGACACCCCTTTATCCAAGGCGCTCCTTATAGCTGATCTGTGGTTAGCCATCCTGAGTCTTGTGTTGTCCGTCGTTTTTCCTACATAAAATAGGCCACAGCAGCAGCTGAGCAGATAAATGACATGAGAGGTTGTGCAGGTAATGAAATGTCTTATTGTGTATTACTGGGTCGTATGTGGGTGTCTGAAGACTTTACATGGGATCATCCCACTGCATGTTGTGCATCCCAGACATCTGTAGCAGCCCTTTTTCTTTGTTTTTAGCCATTGTTGTTGGGAGATCCTAGCAACAGACCCTAACCTACCATTTAAGCATATGGATCCTCCCATCATGGGCTATAGACGGGGAAGGAGCCTAAGGGATCTACTCATGTCTACAGACCCACAACAGTGTTATATGAAACAACAATGGCTAAAAACAAAGAAAAAGGGCTGTTACAGATGTCTGGGATGCACAACATGCAGTGGGATGATCCCATGTAAAGTCTTCAGACACCCACATACAGTCTGTGGACTCCGAAACGTTACCATAATAAATAAATTTTTATGCTGAAAATCCAGTGAGTGCAGTCCTATGTTGAAATAATATATATATATATATATATATATATATATATATATATATATATATATATATATATATATATATATATATATATATATATATGTATGTGTGTGTGTCTGTTAGATGAAATGAGCGGAAACAGATATCCTATGCTGTAATAGGTACAATATATGTATTGCTGTGCTTATTGACTATGAGCAGTGTGAATGCGACATGTTGCCATGGCACCCATTCTTTCCACCTCCCTACTGGGGCGTCACATTTGACACATCTACGTGAGGTATAGCGTCTGCTCTGCTTGAGGTATCACCAAGGTTACCTGTCCTCCATGTGGGTACGTGCGTGAGGGGCGTCACGTCATGACGTCACACGCATGGGACGCTAGTGGTGTTCGCGGTTCCCAGCAGTGTACTTAAGCTGAACAGGTGGTTCAGGTAAACATATGTTTTTAGATTCACTACGGTGGATCATATTTTGGGGCATTTGACAAAGGGATTTGGAAGAATCCTGAAACGTTACGCCATTTTTAAGTTGATGCAATAAAGGTTATATTTTTTATAAGTCCAGAGAGTGCCTATCTTTTTCTATACTAGTATGCTGTTCGTTTGATGAGCACCCTGGCAGTTATTTATTAGAAGGACTGTGCCTATCTCACTGAGATATAGAGATATATATATATATATATATATATATATATATATATATATACACACACACACGGTGTGTGCTCGTGTATATATACACACACGGTGTGTGCTCGCGTATATATACACGTGTGTGTATACACGTGTGCACATACGTATGTGTGTGTACGCATATATGTGAGTGTGTATATATATATATATATATATATATATATATATATATATATATATATATGTGTGTGTGTGTATGTGGGGGGGACAACTGATCTGCTCTACATTATCCATGTGCAAAAAGCTAGCGAACATTTTTCAATTTTACAATAAAAAAAGCTGCAATACCATAGTCCATTTTACATAGGGTGACCAGATGTCACCGATTTTAGGGGACAGTCCCCGGATTGAGGAGACTGTCCCCGAACAAATTATGTCCCTGAAAATGTCCCCGGACGGTCAGAGTCCCATGCATGCTAGATGTGTTCATGGGAAGTTGATAGATTTATCTGTTTTAGACACTGATTAGTTGCGTAAAGCTACAGCAGCAGTTCCGCTTCCCTTGGATACTTCACAGCAGGCGCTCACAGCACAACTGAAGCTAAAAGCTTCGCACCCCTCTCTATATAAGATTGTGAAGTGCTGCATGGGGTTTGCCAGCCCTGCTTTGCAACGTCTCAAAATTGCAAGGTAAGTTCTCATTGGTTGTGTTTAGTTAATAGCTGAAGCATGTTATATATGTGCAGGCACAATGGAATCGAGAGGCTGAGCCCTTGTGAGGTAGGTCTAGTATGTTAAATTGGAATGTTTAGAAGTACTTAATCTTTCTAAGATTTTGATTGGCCAAAAATTAGAAAGTAGGGGTATCTTCTGGTGATTGATTTTACTAGTGGCCTATCATGAGGCATTATTACTAAAGCGTGTATAAGAGATGTGTATCTTTGGCTTTGAGTAACGCATGCGTGTTAAAAACCGAAAGGGGGGGCGTGTCTAAGCAGCAGACATGGAGGGACGCACTTCAAGAAGCTCCTCAACTAATTTAATTTTCTACTGCCTACTTCCTTCATTATACCCCATCTGGCTACATAAACTATGATATTCATCTAGAAGACACAGAGCTAACCATACTCAATATTTTCATGTCCCTACAAGCAGAAAACTTACTCTGGCCTATCTGAGAAAATTGCGGCCTAATACCATCGGCTCATCATATCCCTCTGGTCAGCCCACTGATTGTGTAAAACTGTTAAGCTTTGTTTCACTGCTTAAGCCTACCCGAATGCACAGCTCAAATATGGCAGAGGACCTCTATTTACAGATCCAATCTCTATTTAAAGACTTGGAACTACAGATCCTTCAAAACTTTGGCGATCCCTGTTATGCAATAAGAGCGCCACGGGATGGAGACCTTTGCCTATTAAATGGAACTGAAGTGAGGGATACCGAGACGCAACATGAGGAGCCCGGATCAACTATGCTATCCCCCGTCCCTAAGCCTCCAGATGACACAGTGGAGCAGGGGCTTATTTTATCGGTGGGAGATCTCGAAGGAATGCAGAGCAGAACCGGACCGCACATCTCCCGTCAAGTTGTCAGCTACCCCAAATCAGGCAAGACCGCAGAGACATGGGCAGTTACAGCGTTTATAGATACAAAGGAACAGGATCTGAGTTTAGATCCTCGACCACAGGACAGATATATCAGAGACGTTCATGTCTCAACTGCAGATCCACTTTTGTTGTGTACATGATCAATTGTGTTGTTTGTGATAGGCAGAACGTAGGCCTCACAACACGGGAAGTAAGAACTAGAATTAGAGAGCATCTCTCTAGTATCAAATATGGTACTGCTAGTACCCCGTTAGTTCAACACTTTGCTCATGTACACGACAAAAGTGCCCTTTCATTCAGGTGGTCCTGCATAGAAAAGATTTTACCACCAAAGAGAGGGGGTGACAGGGAGGCACTGTTAGGAAAGAGAGAGGTCTTCTGGATTTTCAAATTGAAAACAAGATTTCCAGAAGGATTCAACTCAGACTATGACTTAATAAATTTCTGGCAGTAATGTATAGAGTTGTTTCTTCAACTACTCATCATTAGAGTGACAGTATTAAAGTGTCCTAATAAAAATATTATTCTTACTATACTTTTCTCTATTAAATTGCTCTATTACATCATACGTAACTCAAAGAATATACCAGTTAAGAAATGATTACCATTTTAAATATGGGTAATAACATTCTTAGCCCAGAGGCAGAACTTTTCTTCACTTTCTGCAATGAGATTTTATTTTAGTGAAAAATTTTCTGCAGGTTATTTTTAAATAATATTCAATTTTAAATTAGACAGTTACACTAAGGCACCTTTTCAATTGCAGTGTGTTGATTAACTGAAGAATAAAGCCATTTTTAACATTTTTTAATATAGTGCAGTAGTTGAAAATTGCATTGCAAATTAGCTGCATTCAAAAAAAGAACATTTTAAAATGTCTCTTGAATAAATCTGTTTCTTTTTCACTTGGTCTAACATAGAAATGTAGTAATAAAAAAGATGCATTGCTCATACTAACGTCTTACATTCAGAATAAACAGCTTTGCAGACTGGGAAAGACTATGGTGCGGGTTTGTTTTCTTTTTTTCTCTGAGAGCAAGTCAACAGCGCTTTGCATACTGCTACTGCATATTTGACTGCTTCATTTTGCTCTGGATGCACTGTGCTAAGGACAACTTACACAGTGCAACCAGAGCACAGCTCTGTTTGAAGAGAACTGTCTAATGTGGAGCAGCACTACAAAGTTCAAGCGCTAACAGTGCCTGCATGTGTCCTGTTCTTTCTGCAGGCATGCTGCATTTTCTGCGATGACATCTCAGATCACTGTATGTTCTGCCTTGGGGATTCTTAGCCCCCTTTGGTTATCTATATATTTTAATTTTTTGCTGTGATTAATCAACTCAGTCATCACAAAATAACAACCGTTATCGTTAGGGACAAGCTGTAACAAATTTTCATATCTGTGTTATTTATTCTTCATCTTTAATGTTATTTGTTAATTCATATTTGAATTTAAATTAATATTAACAGTTTTTTCACTTTCTTTGCAACTATTACGGCAACATATTTTAATATTGTTGATATTGTTAGCTTTATGTTTTGTGAAATCAATAACATGATGTGGTAAGGGTCCTATACACTGTCAATGAAATTTGATCTTTTGTGGTGTTTAACAAATTAAATATGTAAATTTTCACGGACCAATAGGAGGCAGCTAGGGGTGTTTTAAGGTACGACATAGATTGTCAGCTTAGACTACGGCACAATGCCGAAACGCGTCAGCTGTTTGTCTTGCTGACCTTGTTCTTATATTGCCTGAGAACCTGGCTTTTTAATTATTGTACTAATAAAGACTTGCTTTTACCCTATCTCGGCTGGTGCTCCTAATTCTTGTGCTCCAGTTACAGCGTTTATCACTGACTCACAGGCTCCTTGTTGGGGGAAGGGTTTTAACAGCAGAGCGCATTATCCTGAAACGCTTAGCAAACACCAAGGTCTCCTACTGCACGCCAGCAGCATGGATGTACAGATCGCTGCAAAATATGAGTCTCATCCCCTCTAGCCATACACCACGTAATACCACTGATGGAGGGGACATGCCTGACTTATTTTGGCCCACCTCTGACCGACCACTGAACCACCTCCTTCTTGCACTTGTACTCACACAGATACAAAAGAGAGGTGTTGGGTAATTTGATGACATTACAGGCTATGCTATACAGGGTACCTGGTTACCTACTGATTAAAGGTGGTTGTCGGTTATAAATTTAGAAGTTAACTAATTACTGTTATATACATAATATTAAGATGCTGGTTTCTCACTACATATCTTCATGTTTATATGCTCTACACGTTAAATGGTCTTGTGACTGGCTATCTTCTGTCTGCTACTTGTACATTTTACTGTGGGGCATTATGTTAGTTGGATATATTACTCAGAATATTGTTATTGCAATGTTATTGTTAAATCACGCTATGCATACCCACAAGGCACTTAGATTATTATAATTGTATTCCCAAATTATCACTAGCCCATAGTATATAGCATTTAGAGGACCAGTTATCTCTATGAAACTAACTGTGTCTATTACTATATTATAAGTAATGTATGGGTGGTCTCACTGTTTTATTATGAGATAGGCGATCCTAACACCTCAGTCTTTGTTCCTTCTCCCTTATTTTTATAAGCATAACGGTATTAATGGCCCTATAATATTATCTCTTCTAATATATTTCTCTACCTATCAACAGCTCACGCTAATACCAGACAAGTATGGTAAAAGATTAATAGCAGCTCTCATCTGTGCAAGTTTTTCATATATGTAGTTACATACCTAGCAGGTCTAGGGTACTACTCCTTTACGTTCTAAGGTGTGAGGGGGCACTTATATTACACATATATTAGCTCCTTGGGCCCTAACGAGCAAATCAGAGGGACAGAGTCTATGACATAGCTCTTTATATGGCTTCTTCCATAGGTAACAATGCAATATGGGGTGGCAGTTACAGCCATCTAAATTATACCCCTTACTATATCTCATGCAGCACATGGACGTGAAGCTAATAATATTATTACAGCTTTAAACACAAACACGTTTGATATTATGGGCATATTGTACTTTGTTTATTCATGCAGTGGTTTCTAGGTCCCTATATGTCCAGACTTGATTCTTTTACAGGGATTGTGATATCATACAAGTTCTTTCTCATATACATAGCATTGATTAAGTATAGATACTGCCTTCATCATATCTACATGTGGTGATATACTCCTAGTGTCTGTTGTTAATAACAACGGTTTATGGTTGCTGGAAATGTTTAATTAGAATGCTGAGATTAACTGCAAGGACCATATAATTCGACCTAACTACACTACTCTATCTCAGGGGTCCACCATCTGTATTTCGGTTCTCAATAGATTGAGGGATTTAATGCTGCCCCATTCCACATGAAACTCATCTGGGTCTATTTTCTGTTATATTTAACTTAGAACATCTGTAACACCCAAATGTTTTTCTTGCCTTTACAGCCAATTTTACCAGCTGATATTCAGTTTGTCACTACAGAGTGTAACCCTCAATTGTGTAATTTTACGTACTATTACTTCTTATCATTACCATATAACATAGAGCTGCCCATCCCTCTTTATAAATTCAGCTCATAGTTATCCCTTAATTTGGCAGTCCTATAGAGTGATCTCTTCTTAAGCGCTTTTAAATATATCCCCTCCCTATCCCTTATTTGAGGTTTTCTGAGTCTTTCACCAAAGATAGGAGCTTGTTTATAGACCTCCATAATTCACCTTCTGATCTGGACTATAAGTCATATTCACCAACTTACCAGCTCATGTTATATCAACATACCTCTGGACACGATCCCCCCCTCAATTTTAAAGCGGCTATGGTCCGCTGTTTACCCTTTATGTTTCTCTTCTCATACTACCACATACTAAACTTTTCCCCTATTAAAAAACAAGATTTCTTTCTACTAAGTTCATTCACATATCCATGGATGGAGTTAGAAGATGACCTACAGAGAAGTACCCAGAAAATGTATAATTCAAAAAATTGTCTCTTCTTCCGCTTCCATGTTAAACATACAAATAGGTTCTACTTTCTATTATCTACATCATCCACCCTCATATTCTATGTACTATGTAAATTATTTGTTATTGTGAATGAACATTATTCAATATATCTGCCAATAATCTCAATAAAAATTGTTTTAAAAAAGCGAAAGGGTACTGCGTTGCTTGTAGGGGTATGTTATAGTATACGCTTGACTTTTTTACTCGTGTTTTTTTTTTTGGAAAAAAAGGAATTCTAGCTCTCTATCAAAGAAGATGATTATCAAGAAATAACTTTTTATGTAGGTGTTTGAGCTGGTCCTATACAGGCCTGGAATTCTTGACCTTGATTAATGGATCACGCTGCTTGGACTGGTGGTAGAAGATAGGGAAGCAATGTGGGAAACTCCCCGGCTTTCTAAATTTTATTATGACTTATTTTTTTATTTTTTTTTAGGGAAACAAAGCAGGGAATAAACACATAAGCAGGATTTGACCTGGCCAGTTAGTTTTCCAAGTGATGATTGTAGGGGCAAAATTTAATTTACTGTAAGGGGTTAAAAAAAAAAAATGTACCCGGATTTCATTTTAAAAATCTTGTCACCTTAATTTTACATAATTTCCGTTTGTGCATTCCTATATTTTATTTTTAATCAGTTGGTAGGTATGAGACAGCAAGACGGTATACCTAGCTGAATATACTGTACGTATAATTATGCCACATCCATGCTACTTATTAACTGCGAAGACTTGCAGAGCTCTTAATAAATAATTTAAAAAGAAAACTAGTAATACAAGAAAACGCAACGTCAAAATAAACAAAATAAAGTCAGTGGAGGAAGGGATTATATTTTCCCAACCTGCGGATCTTGTAAAACGTTTCTAGATTTTTTCACCCCCTTGTGCGCTCCTCGTCGCTTGCCACCTTTTAGACTTTTTTCCCCTTCAATCTGATGCATGTATGCCGCACACACGCTTAACATAACATGGAATCTTTTTCACAACTGCAGCTAAGTAGTATAATTTAATTAAGACGATGCTTGTATGTATCCGAAACCAATCAATATGTTTGAGTCCCAGTTTCTTACTCACCCTCTTCCTCCCAGTCTCAAGTAAACAGTAGTACTGTGTACGCCGAACTACGGTGACGTCACACGCAGACAAACATGCGCTAGTTCCGCACTAGCAAATTGCTATACCGCTCCCATTTGCGGGGCAGCATGTGTGTATGCCATTAAGCGTCCCTGCTGCAAATTTAGTTTAATTTGCTTCTGAGTGTTCTTACTTCTTAGCTATGAATACAAGTATTGATCAATTAGTATTGAAAGCAAAGCGTTTTAGCCTGATTTAGTCATGTTCGACACTCTCACCCCAAAAAAATAATCTATTTTTATAGATATTTGTTAAAAGGAAAGGTCTTTGACAATGGAAAAAAACGAATGCTGTTAAAATTCAAGATAACTAATAAAGTATCTAGACGATTCTATTTTAAAGGTATATATAATATAATATAATATATATTTTTAATAGGGAGGTAAGTGCAGGTAGAACAATGAATGACGCATTCAAAGAAAAGCTTAAAGGACCAGTAAGCCTAAAAAATAATGTTATATAATTCTGCACATAGTGCAGAATTATATAACATTATATTAGCAGAAGCTTTATAAAACCTAATATTCCCTGTGAATTTTTATAAAAAATTATTGTTTTTCAGACCCGCTCTCTGTGCTCTTCTGAGCGGGTCTGTTTTTATCACATAGCGCATATGGCCAGCTGTCTAATCACAGCCCGGCCCGACCGCACCATTATACTCAGTGCAGCTCGCTCCTGCTCTGTCTCAAATGCTGCTAATATAATGTTATATAATTCTGCACTATGTACAGAATTATATGACATTATTTTTTAGGTTTACTGGCCCTTTAATCTGAGAATAACCTGTAGATGTATTTTTAAAGTTTCATTATCTGTTTAAATAGTTCCAAAAGAAGTGTTAAGTTTTAGTGTCTATAAAAGAATGGGAGCTGCCATAATGTAATTTAGGTTACCTTCTCTGCTGTGGCCAATTAGGGACAGTTATAAATAGGTCACTAGAGTGTGTGGCCAATGGCTGCGTGGAATATAACAGTGTTCTTCGCTTCCATTTCTAACAGGAAACAGGAGGTCTTGTGTGCTAGAAGAAAAGGCAGGCAAAGGGCTTTAACATAGAGACACATACATACGCATGTTTACATATGTGTGTTGCCCCCTCCTATGCCAACCTTTTCATGGGTTGGTAAGAGCTGTGCCGCATCTATGGAGATGGAAACCCCTTCAGGCAATATATATCTTTATATAAAAGATATATTGAGGATTTGCTAATTGTGTGGAATGGTGACATGCCAGCCCTTAATCAATTCCTTGATTATGTAAAAGCGACTGGTAATGTGATCTCCTTTACTAATGAGGTTCATCCTACAAGCATAAATTACTTGGATTTGACACTAGTAGGAAATGTACAAAAATTGAAACAAAGATTTATAAAAAAACTATTTCCAAAAATTTGTTGTTACATGCCAAGAGTAACCATCCAGTACATACATTTAAAGCAATTGCTAAGGGACAACACCTTAGAATTAAGAGAAATTGCACTGATCCTAACACGTATAAAGAAGAACCATCACAATTGGACAGAAATCTCAGAGAAAGAGGATACAGCAACAAAGCAATTAAGGATGCGCTACTCTCAGTAGCCCACATTAATAGGAACATACTCTTAAAGGATAAGAGGTCAGCCAATCCCAGAGACAAACACATAAATAAGGAAAACAAAGACATACATTTTATTACACAATTTTCTAACCAGTATTATGAGGTATGCGAGATCATTAAAAAACATCTACCGATGTTGGCAGCTGAAGACTGTTTTGGCTCAGACCCACAGAAACATGTGAGATTTACCTATAGGAGAGGGAGAACGTTGGGGAACATTGTCTCCCCGTCTGTACTCACTACAGATAAAAAGCAATAATCATGGCTAGAAATTAAGGGATTACATAAATGTGGTTTCAAAGATTGTAAGGCATGTAAGCATGCTGAAGTGGGTAGTTCATTTACATCTACTACTACAGGAAAAAGTTACAACATCAATGGTTGTGTAAACTGTAGAACAAAAGGAGCGGTATATTTGATTGAGTGTTCCTTATGTCATTTACAATACATATGTAAAACCTTGAGAGAAGTAAGATCACGCATAAGGGAACACCTGTCAAGTATTACCGTTGATACTGAATCAAGTAGGAAAAGAGAGGATAAGCTATTGCCAATAACCAAACATTTCATAGACAAACACACAAGAAATACAGACTCCTTGAGATGGACTATCGTGGAAAGGTTTTCCTCTCTATTAGAGGGGGCGATTTAGACAAAATTTTGAGTAAACGAGAAGTCTATTGGATATGGTGTCTAAAAACTAAAACACCGCAGGGTTTTAATTCTAGATTTGATCTAGTGAATTTTTGGCAATAGTGTTGGATCATACTCTTATTTTATATAAGTAAATAAATATATTCAGTTACCACATTAGAGCCAGATAAATAAAATGATACATAATGTATTTGCGTATTAGACATAAATAATGACGTTGATTGGAGTAGCCATGTTAGTCAGGAAGGAACTCTTCCGAAAGCTTGTCAACTTATAAATGTATAGTTAGTCCAATAAAAAAGCATCATTGCTCAATGCAATACTCTTGTTATTTTGATACATAAATAATTCAAAGAGGAGAGGAATACATGTTACAGGATAACATTTGAGACTTATGTGTATATCCAATAAAGTTTGGGTGTGATGATCCCATTCATATTTGATAGTTGATAAATAGTATTGATACTTAGTATAGCCAACAGTAGGTTTAGGGGGACAATTTATTGTAATGTTTCTCTCTTTTTTCTCACAGCATCTTGCCCAAATAGATATTTATGTAATGCATTGTCATTAAGATGACTATTTGGTGATTTAAAACAATCATGCTAGTTTCTAATGTTGTATATAAAAGACATACATATCGAGCATAAGGTTGATGAACTATATTTTGATGCTTACTAATTTACTATAATAAGTCCTTAGGTTGGGCAACAGTTACATGGAATAATAATTTAATATATCTTTAAAGCAACTTGATGGCTAAAAACTTTTAGTAATAATGAGTTATATTATGCCCTTTAAGCGTTAATCTAACAATTATAGGTGTCTGTTAGAGTTAATTGTTTTTAGACATTAATTAACTAATTAAGTTGTAGTTGTATATATTGCACGTAATCACAAAGCACTCCAACAGTCTATGAGTACGGCTTCAAGGAGCTGAAACGCGTTAGACTGGGATGCCTTTGTCTAACTTTACACTTTCATGGCTTGCATGCCGTTGCTTTTAAAGATGACCTAATAAAGTATTAACTTTTTAAACTGGGACCACGATTGGATGTCTTCTTTTTCCTTACGTTTATGTATGTATATATACAGTATCCCACAAAAGTGAGTATACCCCTCACATTTATGTAAATATTTTATTATATCTTTTCATGTGACAACACTGAAGAAATGACACTTTGCTACAATGTAAAGTAGTGACTGTACAGCTTGTATAACTGTCTAAATTTGCTGTATCCTTAAAATAACTCAACCAACAGCCATTAATGTCTAAACTGTTGGCAACAAAAGTTAGTACATCCCTAAGTGGAAATGTCCAAATTGGGCCCAAAGTGTCAATATTTTGTGTGGCCACCATAATTTTCCAGCACTGCCTTAACCCTCTTGGGCATGGAGTTCACCAGAGCTTCACAGGTTGCCACTGGAGTCCTCTTCTACTCATCCATGATGACATCACAGAGCTGGTGGATGTTAGAGACCTTGCGCTCTCCTACCTTCCGTTTGAGGATGCCCCACAGATGCTCAATAGGGTTTAGGTCTGGAGACATGCTTGGCCAGTCCATCACCTTTACACTCAGCTTCTTTAACAAGGCAGTGGTCATCTTGGAGGTGTGTTTGAGGTCGTTATCATGTTGGAATACTGCCCTGTAGCTGTAACGAGCTGGTTGTGGTTGTGGATCTCAACTGCGGGAAATATATGATTGTATGCCTTACTTTAAGATACAATGAGGAAGTTACAATGTATCTGTCTGTATGGCAGATGATTTAAAAACCTGATCAGTATTTCTGAATCAGGTTGCACAGCAGTTGTTAAACAAACGCACCGTGGATGGGATACACTTTTCCTGATAATCACTGAGCACACAGGAAGAGCGTTAGGTCAGTACAGATGCAGCAGGCTGTTAGTCAATTGAAGTGTGATACACGCTGATAGCTGTGCTGTTTGTGAGAGCTGACAGGCAGATGGGTGGAGCAGGTATTAAGTGCTGTGCTGTAGTGTTACTCACAAAAGTTCAGTCTGAAGTTTATCACGCTACTCCTGAAGCGTGTGAAGAGGAATATGAGGAGGTATCCTGTGAGTGTGGTCCAATGTAAGTTAAGCGTCTGTACAAAGTTATAAAGTTCACAACTTATATCGGATGAGACTGCAGTTGCGGTTTGGAAAACACTTGATCTGCCAGAGGCAATTAAGCAGGAAAATAATGCAGCAGCGGTGTTTGTTAATCCAAATTAGGAAATGTTCAGACTTAGCATATAAGTCTCTTTCAGTTTCTCAAGTAGGCTCCGTATTAGAAAAGGTTTAAATACCTTCAGATAGTTAGACTTGAACAGAGAGAGGTAAATCCCTGCAGCAGGTCTGTGAAGCTGTATGCTAAACTGGAAGCAATACTGAAGCAGGGAGGGAGGCGTGTCCAGGCTTTAAATAACCTTGCTAGGTGTGAGCACAGGTAAAATTAAAGGGACAGAAAGGAATAAGGAAATCCATGACATACCCCCCACCTCAGGGTAGGTGCCCCGCAGCTACGAATCTAGGTCGTTCTGGATTCCTCCTGTGAAACAGGGATACCAATTTGGGAGCATGAACATTCGAGGAAGGTTCCCAAGAGTCATTCTCCTCAGAGAATCCCTTCCAACGGATTAAGTATTGAAGAGTTCCACAGTAAATACGGGAGTCCAGGATGGCATCGACTTCGTATTCCGTGTCCGAATCCTGTAAGATGAGAGGAGGAATCTGGCTGGCCACCTGTCTAGTTTCGCAATGAGGTTTTAACAAAGAGACGTGGAAGGTGGGATGAAGTCGAAAGGTAGAAGGCAGATCCAAGGTAACAGCATTTTGGTTCACAACCTTTGTGATAGGATAAGGACCTATGAAGACAGCACTAAGTTTCTTGCTGGGGGTTTTCAGTTTTATATTCTTGGTCGACAGCCAGACCAGATCACCTATTTTATAGGAAGGTGGTTGACGTCTTCGGAGGTTGTAGTAACGTCTCTGATGAGCCTGAGCATCAGCTATATGCCTCTTGAGTTCTATGAAAAGATCCTGGAGATCCTTAGTGAGGTCATCAACCTTGGGACAGTTTGAATCTGTCCGAGGGTGAAGTTGGAAGGAAGGGTGAAAAGCATAATTCGCAAAAAATGGTGTCTTGGAAGTAGTGGAACTTGTAGAATTGTTGTATGCATATTCAGCCATAGCAAGGGTATTAGCCCACTGGTCTTGGTGGTTGGAACAATAAGAACGAATATACTGTTCGAGCCATTGGTTTATTCTCTCTGTTTGGCCATTTGATTGGGGGTGAAATGAGGAGGAGAATCAGAGTTCTACTTGCATAGTGTCACATAATTTTTTCCAGAAACGAGAGGTGAATTGACTACCTCTATCAGTTACAATGGAATCTGGGAGACCGTGTAATTTGACGATGTTATTCAAGAAAAGAACTGCAAGTTCTGATGAAGTTGGGAGCTTATGATATGGGAGGAAATGGGCCATCTTTGTAAGATGATCAACAACAACAAGTATGGTATTGTAACCAAGTGACAATGGAAGTTCGACGATGAAATCCATTCCTATGGTTTGCCACGGTCGGTCAGGTATCTGTAATGGTAAGAGTAATCCGAAAGGAGGTCTTTTTTCAGTCTTGGAAACTGTACATATGTGGCAAGATTGAACATATCTTTGCACAGAAGTTCTGATAGCAGGCCACCAGTACGTACGTGAAAGAAGATCATAGGTTTTGTGGATTCCAAGATGTCCTGCCATCGGTGAGTCATGATGTTCTTTTAACAAATTGTCTCGAAGGGAAGGTGGTACATAAAGACGTCCTTGGTGGTAATAGAGACCATCTTGTCCCAGTGTGAGTTTAAGCTTAGGGATGGAAGTATCTTTCTGTTGTAGGAGTTTAAGGACTTCAGGATAAGTAGGAGATAGTGTAATGAATTGCTCAGCTGGAATGACTGTACCAGGAGTATCGGAATGATGAGGATTGGTATCTTTTCTGGACAAGGCATCCGCTTTCCCGTTCTTACTCCCTGGTCTGTAGGTTATATGGAAATCAAACCTTGATAGGAATAAACTCCATCTTAGCTGTCTAGAGGATAAGGTACGGTTAGTCAGAAGGTATTCCAGATTTTTGTGGTCCGTATATATTAGTATCGGAAATTTACTGCCCTCTAGGAGATGTCTCCAGTGTTCTAATGAGACCTTGATCACTAACAACTCCTTTTCGCCTACAGGGTAGTTATATTCGGCTGGTGTCATTACTCGTGAAAAGAAGGCAACAGGGTGGAGTGGATCTTCTGGAGTTTTACGTTGAGACAGAATGGACCCTAGAGCGTAGTTGGAGGCGTCAACTTCAAGTACATAATGGGCATCAGGGTCTGGAAACTTAAGAATCGTTGCTTTAGTGAAAACATCCTTAAGGTGTTCGAAAATAGCCTGTGTTTGAGGTGTCCAGTGGAATGTAGTTTTGACACTTGTAAGAGAAGTTAAAGGCTTAGTAAGAGAGGAATAATTCTTGATGAATTTCCTATAATAATTGGAGAAACCAAGGAATTTTTGCAGGTCCTTTTTGGAGGAAGGTATGGGCCAGTTTTTAATAGTTTGCACTTTTGAATCATCCATCTGAATTCCTGTGGGAGTGATAGTATAACCCAGGAATGTAATAACAGAGGTGTGGAAGATGCATTTTTCCAATTTGGCAAAAAGTCGGTGTTGTCTAAGGCGAGAGAGCACCCAACGGACGTGTTTTATATGTTCAATGATGTTAGTAGAGTATATCAGAATGTCGTCCAAATATACAACTACACAGATGTCAAGGAGATCACGGAATATATCGTTTATTAGATATTGGAACGTTGCCGGGGCATTACAGAGCCCGAAAGGCATCACCTTATACTCGTAGAGCCCATATCTTGTTCTGAAGGCGGTGAGCCACTCATCTCCTTTTCGGATCCTGACGAGATTATAGGCTCCACGTAGGTCTAATTTAGTGTATATGGTGGCTTGACTGAGACGTTCGATGAGTTCGGGAATTAGAGGTAAGGGATAGCGGTTCTTGACAGTCCGTTTATTAAGTTCCCTATAATCAATTATAGGGCGTAGGGAGTTGTCCTTATTTCTGACGAAGAAAATGCCGGCCCCAGCAGGGGAAGAAGAGGGTTGTATAAACCCTTTCCTTAAATTCTCTGAAAGGTAAGTTTTGAGGTGATCTAGTTCAGGCTGTGATAGAGGGTATATGTGCCCGTAAGGAATGGAAGCTCCTGGAAGTAGTTGAATAGGACAGTCGTACGGGCGATTTGGAGGAAGGGACTCTGCTTCCTTTTCACTGAATACATCTTGAAAATCTTGATAGTCAGAAGGAATAATTCTTCCAGTAGGATTTATAGAACAGATCAAGGAGTGATGAAAACAGGTGTTCTTGCAATAATCTGAGAGGAATTCGACTTCGAGGCGATCCCAATGTATGGTGGGTTGATGCGTCTGTAACGATTGTAGACCAAGCACCAGGGGAAACATGGGAGAATTTATCACATCAAAGGATATGAATTCAGTGTGTGCACTTGACGTGGAAACCTTGATGGGAATAGTTTGGTGTGTAATAGGACCGGAACTAATTGTATTACCATCAATAACTCTAATGGACACAGGTCTTGCTTTCAACACAGTGGGTATTTTATTTATAGTGACAAAAACAGAATCAATATAGGAAGAATGTGCCCCAGAGTCGATGATGGCTTCACTGATTTGCTGGTGTAGATCCCACTGTAAGGTAAGAGATATAGAGCAGTAAGCAACTTGGTTAACATTTGTGGTTAAGCATGTGGTTTTTCTGAAGGACTTACGTTTCTTCTGCCTTTGTAAGATAGGACACTCTCTTACAGTATGTGCATTTGAAGCACAATACATGCAGAGGTTGTTTATGCGTCTGCGATTCCTTTCTTCTGGTTGTAAAGGGCCTCTAGTGAATCCAAAATCCATAGGTTCTGAGGTTTGAGTGACTGTAGGTTTTTGGTAAGTAGTAGAGGGTCTTGTGATAGTATCCATACCTTGTTTTTCTGATTTGCGTTCTCTCAACCTTCTATCAATCTGAATGCTTAGTGTGATTAGTCCTTCCAAGGACCTAGGAAGCTCAATGCGAGCGAGTTCATCTTTAAGGGCATCATTTAGACCTAGACGGTACTGATTCCTAAGGGCAATATCGCTCCACTCAGTATCTTTACTGTATTGCTTGAACTCAGTTAAATATTCCTCCACCTGCTTTTTCCCTTGTTTAAGAGACCTCATTTTAGTCTCTGCAGTAAGCTGAGTGTTAATATCTTGATAAAGAATTGCCATTTCCTTGAAGAAGTCTTCCAGTGATGTTAAAATAGGATGATCTTGTTCAAAGAATGAGTCAGCCCACTTGCGGGGTTCACCTCGCAGAAAAGAAATGACCGTTAAAACCTTAACTCGTTCAGTTGCGTAGGTTTTAGGTTTTAGACTGAAAAGAAGATAACAAGAGTTTTTGAACTGAGAGAACATAGCCCTGTCTCCATGGAATTTGTCGGGCATAGAGACTTGGGGTTCTGGGGTAGCCTCTGGTGTGGCTGATTTATTCATTGAGTCTTTTATTATATTGTTGAGTGTCTCATTTTGAACTTGTAATTCTCTAAGGCCATGACTTAGCTGATCCACCCTCTGTGAGAGAGTGTAAACAATTTTAGGTAATTCCGCTGGATCCATTTTTATAGGCTTCAGTATTATGTAACGAGCTGGTTGTGGTTGTGGATCTCAACTGCGGGAAATATATGATTGTATGCCTTACTTTAAGATACAATGAGGAAGTTACAATGTATCTGTCTGTATGGCAGTTGAAAGTTACTATTTGATTTAAATTCCTGATCAGTATTTCTGAATCAGGTTGCACAGCAGTTGTTAAACAAACGCACCGTGGATGGGATACACTTTTCCTGATAATCACTGAGCACACAGGAAGAGCGTTAGGTCAGTACAGATGCAGCAGGCTGTTAGTCAATTGAAGTGTGATACACACTGATAGCTGTGCTGTTTGTGAGAGCTGACAGGCAGATGGGTGGAGCAGGTATTAAGTGCTGTGCTGTAGTGTTACTCACAAAAGTTCAGTCTGAAGTTTATCACGCTACTCCTGAAGCGTGTGAAGAGGAATATGAGGAGGTATCCTGTGAGTGTGGTCCAATGTAAGTTAAGCGTCTGTACAAAGTTATAAAGTTCACAACTTATATCGGATGAGACTGCAGTTGCGGTTTGGAAAACACTTGATCTGCCAGAGGCAATTAAGCAGGAAAATAATGCAGCAGCGGTGTTTGTTAATCCAAATTAGGAAATGTTCAGACTTAGCATATAAGTCTCTTTCAGTTTCTCAAGTAGGCTCCGTATTAGAAAAGGTTTAAATACCTTCAGATAGTTAGACTTGAACAGAGAGAGGTAAATCCCTGCAGCAGGTCTGTGAAGCTGTATGCTAAACTGGAAACAATACTGAAGCAGGGAGGGAGGCGTGTCCAGGCTTTAAATAACCTTGCTAGGTGTGAGCACAGGTAAAATTAAAGGGACAGAAAGGAATAAGGAAATCCATGACAGTAGCCCAGTCTCCAAAGGGAGGGAGATCATGTTCTGCTTCAGTATGTCACAGTACATGTTGGCATTCATGGTTCCCTCAATAAACTGTAGCTCCCCAGAGCCGGCAGCACTCATGCAGGCCCAGACCATGACACTCCCACCACCATGCTAGACTGTAGGCAAGACACACTTGTCTTTGTACTCCTCACCTGGTTGCCGCCCCACACGCTTGACACCATCTGAACCAAATAAGTTTATCTTGGTCTTATCGGACCACAGGACATGGGTCCAGTAATCCATGTCCTTAGTCTGCTTGTCTTCAGCAACCTGTTTGTGGGCTTTCTTGTGCATCATCTTTAGAAGAGGCTTCCTTCTTCCTTGCAGACCAATTTGATGAAGTGTGTGACATATGGTCTGAGCACTGACAGGCTGACCCCCCCACCCCTTTAACCTCTGCAGCAATGCTGGCAGCACTCATACATCTATTTCCCAAAGACAACCTCTAGATATGACGCTAAGCACGTGCACTCAACTTCTTTGGTCGACCATGGCGAGGCCTGTTCTGAGTGAAACTTGTCCTGTGAAACCGCTGTATGGTCTTTCCCACCGTGCTGCAGCTCAGTTTCAGGGTCTTGGCAATCTTCTTATAGCCTAGGCCATCTTTATGTAGAGCAACAATTATTTTTTTTCAGATCCTCAGAGTTCTTTGCCATGAGGTGCCATGTTGAACTTCCAGTGACCAGTATGAGAGAGTATAAGAGCGATAACACCAAATTAAACACACCTGCTTCCCATTCACACATGAGACCTTGTAACACTAACAAGTCACGTGACGCTGGGAAAATGGCTAATTGGGCCCAATTTGGACATTTCCACTTAGGGGTGTACTCACTTTTGTTGCCAACGGTTTAGACATTAATGTCTGTGTGTTGAGATATTTTGAGTGGATAGCAAATTTACACAGTTATATAGGCTGTACACTCACTACTTTACATTGTAGCAAAGTGTCATTTTTTCAGTGTTGTCACATGAAAAGATATATATAATATATGTATGTGTGTGGACATATGTATTTATATGTGTATATATGTATTTACAGACATGTATACACATATAAATACATATGTATACATATATAGACATTGCATTGGAGCCCTTTGCAGTCAAGAAGCTGAAACCTTGCAAAATTATATTTATTCAATATTCATTTTTTTTTTTTTTTTTTTTTTTTTTTTTTAGTTTTAAAATGCTTTATTGAAAAATAATAGAATTAACAGCAAATAAAAAAGAAAAAACATAAGTAATGTTTTTACAGTTCACATCACATATTTCTTACATGAAACCATTAGAGGGTGCAAAGCTTTATCTAACCTGATGTGGGTCAGTTGTTACAGTTGTACCGACCTACGGTAATATATTCGTCACATTGTCTCTCAGTTTCCTTTCATGCCGTAAAACTGGCATGGATTACACTTTATAACTGTGTAGGGTGTTTAAATTGACACGTTATCCAGAAAACAGAAAACAAATGAAGGTACAGAAAGTGAAAGTACACATCCTTATAAATTATCATTGATTAAGTAATATTACATTAATGTAAGTATCAATATCAATCCCAAGATCGAGGTCTGCAACTATTTTTAAAGGGTTTTAACTTTTTAGAATGTCTGGATCCAACTACTATGTTGTAATTTAATTTCTAGGCCTTTATGCCAGATGAACATATTCTTCCCAAAATAAGAGCATTGCATGGTAGAAATCTAGTCTACCTGTCTTTTGATAGTGATATTTCTCAAGCCCTAGTATTCTGGTCACGTTTTGCTTCCAGCTTTGTGTTGTGGGTATTTGAGGGGATTTCCAATAACGAGGTATTAGTTGTTTGGCTCCACTAAGCATTATATAGAGTAACATTAATTTATATTTACATTTCAGTTTAGGGGGTTTATTAAACAGTAGGACCAAAGGGTCGAATGGGATCTTGAGGTTTAGGGCTATTTCTGTTTCTCTGTGTACCTCTTTCCAGTATGTTTGGAGTATCGTGCAACCCCACCAAATGTGGGCTAGGGTCCCCTGTTGACCGCAACCTCTCCAGCACATGGGGTCTGCTTGTGGATATATTTTAGCTAGTCTGCATGGGTGTAGGTACCATCGACATAAGATTTTCATGTTTGTCTCGGTTATAGACATTGAGGAGGGTGATCTACCCATTTGTATAAATATTATGTCCCAATCTTTTGGTGAGATTTCCCGACCTAATTCTGCTTCCCATGATCCCGTGTAGGCCGGGAGGCTATTGGAGTGTATGGCAATTAGATTTTTATATATTAAAGAGAGGGATCCTCTCATAGGTGTTTGTGTCCAGCACAAAGTCTCAAAAGGCGTTAAATTCCTGACTAATTGGTCTCTACTTTTATTGTGTTGGATGAAATGTGTGAGCTGTAAATATTCAAACCATCTGCTTAGCAGGGAAATGTTTTCTCTAAAAGCGATGTTTTAGATAGGAGTTTTCCGTTGTCCTGTATCGTGTAGCACGGTAGGTGTGAATGGATGTTGTAAGGTTTGCCTGTGGAAGTATCTAGGTATATTGGAAATTTGGGATTATGTAGGAGTGGGGTTAACGGGGAGGGGACTGACGACATTCCCTTTTGTGTTGATATAAGTTTGTCCCATGTTGAGAGTGTGTCTTGGATTAGAACGGGAATGGGGTAAGTGAAATATCTCAGCTGTGTGGGCAGCCAACAGGCACTACCCAGGCTGCTTGTACCTAATAAATCGTGTTCAAGAATTACCCATTCCTTACTCTCCCCGTTTTTACACCAATCCACTATTCTAGTTAGCTGTGCTGCTTGTGTGTAGTATTTGAGATTAGGAACACCTAGACCTCCATTAGTACGGTTACGATATAACGTGTTTTTTGAGATTCGTGGCATTTTTTGGCCCCATATGAAGGTGTTGGCTATATTTTGTATCATGGTTATGTAATTAGTTGGTGGTTGTATTGGTATTGTTTGGAACAGATATAAGAAGCGTGGTAATATGCTCATTTTGTAGGCATGGATTCTGCCTAACCAGGATAGGGGTTTATGCTGCCAATTGGTTAACTCTGTTTGTATTAATTTGAGCATATTCTGATAGTTATGTGTGAAGAGGGCTCCCTTGTTTTTCGCAAGTTGTATTCCCAAATATTTTAGTGTGGAATGTTGCGGGGTAAATTGGTATTTTGTGCTTATTGTTTGTATATAAGATACAAGATACAAATATAAGATATTTGTATCTTGTGGTGTTCCATCGCTATTCCTAGAAATTCTGACTTGGAAGGGTTTATTTTAAAGTTAGAGTGTGTGCTATACCTCGATACTTCCTCCATAAAGGCAGGTAAAGATATATCGGGGTTAGTTAGTGAGAGAAGGACATCGTCCGCATAAAGGGATATTTTTATTGTTCCTAATGTTGTGGGCAAGTACTTCCATGGCCATGATAAACAGAAGGGGTGATAGCGGACAGCCTTGTCTCGTGCCGTTATTGATTAAGACGGGTTCTGATAATGAGTCATTTGCCTTAATTCTGGCCCTAGGTGCGTTATATAGAGAGAATATTTTGCCTACAAACGGTTGGCTGAAGCCAAATTGTAACATAGTGTCTTTTAGAAATTGCCAATCTAGCCTATCAAAGGCTTTTTCTGCGTCTATGGCCAAAAACATTGTAGGAATTTTGTGGGTCTGGGAATATTCTAATAGGTTTAATACTTTAATGGTATTGTCCCTGGCTTCCCTATGGGGGACAAAACCTACTTGGTTGAAATTAATTATTTGGGGGAGTAGTTTATTAATTCTGTTGGCCAAAATTTTTGCATAAATTTTAATATCAACATTCAGAAGTGAGATGGGTCTAAAATTGGCTGGTGTGTCTGGTGTCTTCCCTGGTTTTGGTAAAACCGTTATATATGCGTCTAGCATAAAAGGTGGAAAAGGGTTTTCATGGTCAGTGTGATTGAATATAGAGCATAAGTGCGGTAGTAGCAATGGGAGAAATTTTTTGTAATATTGTACAGTGAACCCGTCTGGGCCTGGGCTTTTTCCTATCGGCATCTGTTTGAGTGCTTCTGAAATTTCTGTTGGGGTGATCGGGGTCTCTAGGTCGCGTTCCTGTGACCTTGAGATTTTTGGTAACCGGGAGTTTTGTAGGTAGTGTTTTCCCTCTTGACTGCTGTTGATTTGTGTGGAATTGGCTTTCAGGTTATATAGCTTGGAGTAATATGTATGGAACTGAGTGAGAATGTCTGGTGTAGAGTGTACCTTACCATTATTCAGAGTTTTTAGCTCGAGTACAAAGTTCTTTAATTTTTTAAGTTTTAACGCCCTGGCTAATAATTTCCCCGCTCTGTTATTTTCGAAATAAAACTTTTGCCTAGTGTTTAATGCTATGCGGTTGCATTCCTTTAATAGGAGGTTCTGGACTGCTTGTCTTGCCTCTTCTAATTTGGTTTGCAGTTGTTGGTCATTGGGGTTAATTTTGTGCTCGTATTCTATCTTAGAAAGAGTGTCAGTTAATTGTTGGTAGTGGTGTCTAGCAAGCTTTTTAAGGTGGGATTGTCTCTTAATAAATTCCCCCCTGATGTAACATTTGTGTGCTTCCCAGACTACAAAGGGGTTTGAATGTGGCTGCGAGTTAAACTGAAAATATTCCGGTATTAATTTTTCTATCTTGGTTATGAACTCTGGGGCTGTTAGTAAGTTATCCTCTAGTTTCCAAAGGTAAGTGTTTGATGGTGCTGTAGGCCACTTGAATTGCAGTATTACTGCCGAGTGGTCAGACCATACAGTGTGTGAGATTTTGACGGTTGAGACGGCAGATAAGCCCTTTTGATTTAGCAAAAAGTAATCAATTCTGCTATAGGATTTGTGGGGAGAGGAAAAGAACGTGTAGTCCCTTCTAGAGGGGTTTAGTAGTCTCCAAATATCATACAAATTTTGGTCTTGCATTCTTTTCCATAAATACCTAGTAGTGCTTCTTAATGTGTTGGGGCGGGGGTTTGAGCTGTCTATGTCTGGTTGGAGGGGAGTGTTAAAGTCACCTCCTAATATGATTGTGCCTTTTGAAAATTGTAAGATTTGTTGGAAACATTTTTTAAAAAATGGTAACTGCTTAGTATTGGGAGCATAAAGGTTTATTAGTGTGGTTGGGGTGCCATAAAGCAGTCCAAAGACACATAGGAATCTGCCCTCTGAATCTGTATGCGTTTGCAATGGTGTAAAAGGGATGTGTTTACTGATCAGGATGCTCACCCCATTTTTTTTCAGATCTGATGAGCTGTGAAAATGTTGTGTGTATAAGGGGCCTAGATATTTGGGTTCTTTGGATTTTTGAAAATGAGTCTCTTGTAAAAATAGGACGTCCCCTTTTTTTTTTATGCAGATCTGTAAGGGCCAGAGATCTTTTCTGAGGCGAATTAAAGCCCTTTACATTTTGGGTTATGAGGAATAAGTGTTTGTCCCTAGTGTTTGGATCCATTTATTTGTTGCTTATTGTATTTGCAGGCAAAATTTAAGACTCTTTCTGATCTTGGGATAGGAAAACGGTGTACTTCATAACAATTCAACATTAGATAAAACATCAACAAATGTACTTCATGGCTTTTCAACAACAAATAAAACATTAACAATGAAAAAAACAACAACAAAAAACTGACCATCAGGCCGATCAAGCTTCCCAAAGAGCTTTCGGGAGCACAAAGTACGTGCATTGTGACCTGGGTATTAGGAAAAGTCACAATCAGCTTGACCAGATAGGTGGTGAGATGTGGTAACTGGCTCATCAAATGATTTAATTTAAAGCATTTTTCCTATCGCTGGTTTCCCTGCCTCCCTCCCGAACAATACTCAAAAAGGTAAATGTCTTTCCTTAGCTTACCATCCTACGCCAATTGGAATGTCAAGGTGAAAAAAGAAGACCTTAAGTAGAGGTGTAAATGTTCTAAGATGGGTGACTAAGGTCAGATTCTGGTAAGATAAGGTTATCAGTTTTCCATCTGTAATTTCTGCTTGGCCTGTGTTGCTGAGAAGGTCATGGCTGCCTTTTTCTTTGGCGGTGATGAGAGCTGTGCTTGAGTTTGGTCTTTTTTGGTGTGTTGGATCCGGTGCCACTTTTCTTTTGGCTGTGGGGGTAGTCTCTTATCCCTGTCATTTGGCATTGGTGTTTGTGTCTCACAGTTAGGGGGGTCTAGATCCAATGCCCTGCAGAAGTTTGGGATGTCTTCTAATGTTCTACAAGAAAGTTTCTGGTTCTCGTGCAGGACATATAAATGGAATGGGAATCCCCATCTGTATAAAATCCTCTTTTGTCTCAGGAGAGTTGTAAGAGGGCCAAGTTCGCGGCGTCTTTGAAGCGTGCGTGTGGAGAGGTCAGTGTAAAATTGCAGGACAGTGCCTCTAAAGCGTACCGGTAGGTTCTTTCTAGAGCCATTCAACAGCTCTTCTTTCTCTCTGAATTGGCGGAATTTTATTATTATGTCCCGTGGCGGGGCTGTATCTGGTGGCTTAGGCCGCAATGCCCTGTGGGCCCTATCCCATTGTATGTTTTCCGCAGCTGGAGTCCCAGTAAGATGTTGAAATAGGGCCGGTAAAAATGTGGGGAGATCCTTTGGGAGGACAGATTCAGGGACACCCCTTATCCGTAGGTTTTTCCTACGGCTGCGATTTTCAAGATCCTCAATTTTATCGTTCAAGGTGTCAATGAGTGTTGAATGTAGAGAAGATTGATCTTGAAGGGCATTCACATCCTCTTTAATTAGGTCTGAGTTATCCTCAAGTGCTTCTATGCGAAATCCTAAGGTGTGTATTTCTTGCTTGAGTTCAGCCATTTCCTCTTTCATGCAGGTTTTAATTATCTCAGCAATGTCTTGCTTCGAGGCTAGGGATGTCAATAGGGAGGTTGGTATTTGTGTGGATGATTCTTGCGGAGGTGTGATGGAGCTGGAGTAATTAAGCTCTCTATTAGGAGTGTCTGGGAGACCAGGGTCTGAAGATTGTGATAACCTGGCCTGTGTGCCGAAAAAGCCGCTGACTGAGGTGTCTTTTACAGACATGTGTTTAGTGATTTTTAGTGGCTTGATCTGTTTCCTTGCAGCCATCATTAAGTGCTTTAAGTTATCTCCACAGAGTATGTATATTCAGTTATCTCCAATTTGCGCTGTTTTTAAAAGGCAAATGTAAATGTTCATGTGGGGCTTGCAATGTGTTGCATTTACCTTGAATCTTCAGGGATCTCAAGCCTGCACAGTCAGCTTCTCCTCAGATTTCTGATAACCTCTATAATTACGCTGATCGGGTAGTATTAGTGCTGTGACCTGTTTCAGATATTGTCCCCGGTGTTGAATAGCTTCACTATTCTCCCCCGTTGGCTTTTGGTGTGCTGCGTTCAACCAGGGGTTTAGTGTGCTTGCTAACGGAGCCTATTTATTAGGTTTTTTGTCGGTGTCCGGGATATTTTGTGGTCCGTTTGGCTGTCCGGTTTACACAATTTTTATGGCCCCGCTGATTATCTATTAGGGCCGCCTGTGCTTACCGCATAGTCCTAGATCAAGCTGTCTTTTTCCTCAAAGATGGCGCCCGGAGTCCCTGCTGTGTCTGATGCGTGGCGATGTAAATAAACTTGTTCACCTTTGCAAGTGGGCTACTGCCCCTCTCTGCCTTCTCTTTGCTGCTTTATATGTCCATCTAAGTAGTTTTATGGCTTGGTAGGGAGGTTTTGCAGGCCCCAGCGATTCTTTTATTGAGCCAGTATTACGGAGCTAAGGAATTATGCAACCATCTTAGTCGCGCCCTGGCTCCGCCCCTCATTCAATATTCATTTTTAATAAAATGTTTAACTATGCATGTACAGTAAATATTTCACCTTCAAATGTTCTTCACATAGGGGAAATATGTCTAAGTATATTTGAATAGATATTCCTAAATGTACAGGTGGCCCTCGTTTTACAACGGTTCAATTTACACTGTTTCAGAATAACAACCTTTTTTTCAAGTCATGTGACTGCTATTGAAAAGCATTGAGAAGCAGTGCATTTATTAAAATAGCCAGTAGGTGGAGCTGTCCGGTTGTGTTGCAGCAAAGCCAAGCAAGCTGAAATTTATCAGTTTAACCAGACCTGAGCTACTGAGCAGATTTCAAAGGAACAAGATCTTCCTGTCTATAACTCAGTCCAGATTGAAATGCATAGAAAGAACTGTTTGCAGAAAAATGCAAGTGAAGTCTGTGTTGTGTGATTATTTTATTAGGTTTATAATGCTGTCTAGCATTTAAAGTCTTAATTTCAAAGCTTTTAAAATAATGTATTGGGTGTTACTTATGACAATTTTGAGAGGGGCCTGGAACCTATCTACCTCACTTCCCATTGACTTACATTATAAACTGGGTTTCAATTTACAACGGCAACAAGGCAACAAAGTAGTGGTTCAAGAAGAAGCCTTTAATCCCATAGAAAATCTGTGGAGGGAACTGAAGGTTTGAGTTGCCAAACATTAGCTTCAAACTCTTAATGACTTGGAGAGGATCTGCAAAGAGGAGTGGGACAAAATTCCTCCTGAAATGTGTGCAAACCTGGTGACCAACTACAAGAAATGTCTGACCTTTGTGATTACCAACAAGGGTTTTGCCACCAAGTACTAAGTCATGTTTTGCAAAGAGGTCAAATACTTATTTAATTTTTTTTAAATGCAAATTAATTTATTTTTTTCTGGATTTTTTTGTTGTTATTCTCTTACTCAGTGTTCAAATAAACCTAAAAATTATAGACTGATCATTTCTTTGTCAGTGGGCAAACATAAGAAATCAGCAGGGGATTAAATAATTTTCCCTCAATGTATATTAATTGCTTGAGCGGGAGCTCTAAGTAGCACTCCACTTGTAATCTAGCCCTCCTGATGAGGCTGAAGATTTCTTCTTTAAGAATTTTGAGACATCCTAAAATCCGGAGATGGAAAGAGTTGGAGCTAAAAATATATTTAATATCAATTAATTAATTAATACATAATACAATGTACATTTATAGTAAAAAAAAAAAAAAAAGGGAGGGAAAAAGATAGAGGGAAAATACTCATCTTAGAATAATCATAATTTTATAACAACAAATAAAATTGTCTGAAAACAGTGTAAGAAGGCCAATTTGCTGCATTCAAAATTTCTATAAAGGAACAGATTTAGAAAAAAGATTTAGAGTCAGCAGCACCTCTGATAGATTGGGATGAAAAATTGTCATCCACACCATCTGGAGACATAACCCATCGACTAAAGGTAGCAGAGGAGACAAGTTTTTAATATGGTATACTCTGAATCACAAAAGAACATTTTTGGGTTTCGTATCCCTTGGGAATAAATGAAGAAGAAAAAAATAGAGGAGGGAGAAAGGGAATTACTACATTACTAGCCAGGATGATATCTTATCTCAGTTTTGTCTCCCACAATGAACAGGGTTTATGCAATTATTGGTATTCTTTTATACCAGAGGGCACCCTAAGAAAAATTGTTGTGGTTTATCTAATTAACTCTGTCTATGCATCCATCTGTCCCATATATCCCAGTATTCTTCCAGTCTATCTTGCACTCTGTAAACATACCTTTCCATATTAGCAAAATAGTTAATCAGAGTAATTACTGTGGCTGTGTGTGGGGTGAGTGGCTTTTTCCAACCATGAACAATAAACAATTTTGTAGCCGCTACAATGTAGATAATCAGCTTTTTATCAGTTTCTGGTATCCTGTCATCCACAATGAGTAGAAGAGTGTAAGCTGAAGAGGGATCTATGGGGAATCCTAGGGAATTTATCAATGAAAATATGTCATCCGAAAAAGGGACTAGCCAACCTGTCCACACATTCTTCAGCACTGAGATGAACTCGTCGATAGAATCTTTGCTAGAGTTAAAGGCGTTTGGAGCCATTTCAGTAATGTTTTAACGTATACTTCAAGAACAGTGACACAATGTAACCTTTTTAGTAAGTGTAATAGCTTTGTCTAAAGCACCATCTCAAAACAGTTGCATTTTCTGGAGCTCCAGAAGAAAGCACAGTAATCCGACAATTATGGCTCTTATTTTACAGCATCTGGCAAGTATAGAAATCCTATTGTGCTCCTTACAATTAGCAAACAAGAGTGCTAATAGTTTTTCTGTATTTATGATTCCGGAATAGGATATTTGAGACTTGCAGTTGCGGCTATCTTTCAGGCAACACACCACCCCCAGAAGGTCAGGGTACTCAGCTATGTTTAGACGAACTCTAGAAATATAGACAAACAAAGAGGGTGCCTCATGTGTGTATCAGTAATTTCTTCACTTGTTTCACTTATTATAACCTCATTGTTTTTTTGAGGTTATATGCACTAATATTAGTTTGTTGATTGTAGACACACATCTTTAGAATAAAGTGTATTATACTTTAGAAATACATTGTATCACTTTGCATATTTATTCTGTTAATTTTGTAAAGGTGTCATATTTAATTTATCCACTAGATGTTACTATTTCTTCACAATTATAGTGTGATTTCCTTATGCTTTTGTTTAAAGTGATACTAAACCCTAATTGTTTCTTTAATGATTCAAAAAGAGCATGCAATTTTAAGCAACTTTCTAATTTACTCCTACTATCAATTTTTATTCGTTCTCTTGCTAACTTTATTTAAAAAGTAGGAATTTAAAGCTTAGCAGCCAGCCCATTTTAGGTTCAGCCCCATGGATAACGCTTGTTTATTGGTGGATACAGTTAGCAAACCAATAAGCAAGCTTAACTCAGGTTCTCAACCAAAAATGAGCCAGCTCTTAAGTTTTACATTCCTGCTTTTAAAAAAAGATAGCAAGAGAACAAAGAAAAATTGATAATAAAAATAAATTAGAAAGTTGCTTAAAATTATATGTTCTATCTGAATCATTAAAGAAAAAATGTAGGTTTAGTGTCCCTTTAATTCTTTCCATTACTGAGGAGCATGTTTTGTGAATGGACTTTAAAGTCTGGTCAAATGACCTCATGCTGTTTTAAGGTATCGTATGATGGGGATTGTCTGTAAACCGTAGATTGAGAGTCAGGTGATCATGCGTAACAGTCTTTCTCATTGGCCATCTTTTGATCACGCTTCTACACACCCTGTCCTGCTGTTTACAGGCTCCTGATTAGATGTTTTAAAATTCTGCACTAGTCCTGAAAATTACGTCACGAGTAACGGTTATCCACATTAGAGGATCGTAAATGGAAGGATAATGTAACCAGAGTTTATGGTACCTTAATAATAAAATAAATAGATATACAGTAATCTCCCAGTTAACTGACACCCATTGGGGATTGGTAAATTCCGTATAAGTGTAGTTTCTGGTTGCTTGAGAGTTACTATTAAAAATAGGCCTAACTAGTTCTATAACCCATACTATACTATAAACGCTGTATTTACTTGATATTAATATTTACATACAGTAAATAAAAGCAAATTATTAACTAATATTAATGCCGCCTCCATTCAGTCCCGGGCACCCAGTGGCAGCGTGATGTCTAATTCTCAGACTGCCTTGTGCTCACAACTTTCAAGAGCAGTTATGTAGGGTCTGGTGGCATGAAAAGAGCTTGCTTTCACCTTTGAGAGGCCACTATAGAGAAAGGAAGCTGCAAAGCAAAGTTGGTGTTAATTTTTATGTACAATATCTTCGATTATTTTTTTTCTAGTTGCTTGAGAGTGCCGGTTAACTGAGAGTTTACTGTATATATATTTTATATATATATATATATATATATATTACAATATTTGTACCAGCTGTCCCTGGATATAATGGCTATGGTCAAGGGCCCACAATATTAGAATGTTAATGTGGGCACCAAGGTCCAAGGAGGTTTAGAAAATAACATATATCTAAAAAAGTAACAAAAACTAAACCTTATCCAGCAACCCCATATTAAGCCTTAATAAAACAAATATCTAAGAGCCTAAAAATCCTCAAATAGACACTACCACAGAAATCTGGAAATAATATACTGATTTATTATAATGTTAACCAGTGTGCACAAAAAGAAAAAATACACACATTAATTGGGCGAAGATACTAGCATATGCAATTCATTCATTACCCAAACAATAGGGGTACCCAGAAAAATGTATAAATTATGCCGGCATGTCAAAGATATATATATAGATAATGGAGGAGTGAATACAGCGCCAACAAGAGGCCAAGGGATAAATATAATCACAGAGAGATAAAAGAAATATTTTCACAGAGAGATAAAAGAAATTATTTAATAAACAATGCTTAAAAACAACAGCAATAGAAAGCTATACATAAAAATACAAAAATAGCTCACAGGAGCGGCTCAAAGGGCCAAAGGTGGTAAGATATAACGTTGTCAAATGTTGGAGTAGTCCCTGGCACTAAGATAATAACAGGTGATCAGTTTAAGCAATACACCAGATAAAGAGTGTAAGCTGGTGTGACAAAGTAATCACAAAACAAAACCATACAGTATATCAAACAAATGATATATAAATGAATAAATACAAAAGATGCAATGATTATGTTGAGGTGTGTTAATAATGCCTGTGCACTGCAGTGCAAAAATTGAATAAATGAAAAAACAAAAATGATGTGAAAATAGTGGCAAGTGTAGGTGAGTGCAGATGATAATCACAAATAATACTAACTACTAATGCAGTAAATGCAAAAATAAACAATAAAAACAGATAAAAAAATATATTTTGTTGATGTTGTCCTAAAAATGTCCCTGTAAAAAGAAGTTCACAACATAGTGTATCCAATATAAAAATGGGGTAGATATTAAAATAATGCTTACCAATAAGTCTTATTATTTTAACCCATACTATATTTTTTTATATTGGATACACTATGTTGTGAACTTCTTTTTACAGGGACATTTTTAGGACACCATAGGAGCAGCTGACAGTTGTTAGGACTCAATCGGCCACTTCACCCACCTAAGACCCAGGAATTTCATTCTGATTTGGATTTGTTCTAGTGACTAATATTTGGAGGAACAGTTTTTCACTTTTTTCACTTTTTTAGCACTATATTGGTTTTAAAAAAAATTTTGTTCTTCATTAACATTTGTTGATCAACATTTTTGAATATATTTTTTTATCTGTTTTTATTGTTTATTTTTGCATTTACTGCATTAGTAGTTAGTATTATTTGTGATTATCATCTGCACTCACCTACACTTGCCACTATTTTCACATCATTTTTGTTTTTTCATTTATTCAATTTTTGCACTGCAGTGCACAGGCATTATTAACACACCTCAACATAATCATTGCATCTTTTGTATTTATTCATTTATATATCATTTGTTTGATATACTGTATGGTTTTGTTTTGTGATTACTTTGTCACACCAGCTTACACTCTTTATCTGGTGTATTGCTTAAACTGATCACCTGTTATTATCTTAGTGCCAGGGACTACTCCAACATTTGACAACGTTATATCTTACCACCTTTGGCCCTTTGAGCCGCTCCTGTGAGCTATTTTTGTATTTTTATGTATAGCTTTCTATTGCTGTTGTTTTTAAGCATTGTTTATTAAATAATTTCTTTTATCTCTCTGTGAAAATATTTCTTTTATCTCTCTGTGATTATATTTATCCCTTGGCCTCTTGTTGGCGCTGTATTCACTCCTCCATTATCTGTGCAAATTCTTCTGGGGGTTGGTTAGGCCCTCTGTTTGGATACAGCTTGGGGATTGCCTTAGCGCTTAGTTGAACACTACCCTTTTAATTAAAGATATATATATAAATATATTAAAGGTTTATGAAAACCACTTCCACATAATACGTCCTTAAAGGGACAGTCTACCATATAATTGTTATTGTTTTAAAATATATATAATCCCTTTATTACCCATTCCCCAGTTTTGCATAACCAACACAGCTATATTAATGTACTTTTTACCTCTGTGATTACCTTGTATCTAGGAACCTTCTTCCAGCCCCCTGATCACATGACTGTGCCTGTTTATTATCTATTGTCTTAAATTTAGCATTGTTTTGTGCTAAATCTTAAATAACCCCCTGTGCCTGAACACAGTGTTCTCTATATGGCCCACGTGTACTTTCTGTCTCTTTGTGTTGAAAAGAGATTTAAAAAGCATGTGATACGAGGCAGCCCTCAAAGGCTTAGAAATTAGCATATGAGCCTACCTAGGTTTAGTTTAAACTAAGAATACCAAGAGAAAAAAGCAAATTTGATGATAAAAGTAAATTGGAAAGTTGATTAAAATTACAAGTCCTATCTGAATAATGAAAGTTTAATTTATACTAGACTGTCCCTTTAATATTGGGTTGCAGCTTGCAAATAAACGGCAACTGGTTCCTCCTGATAAAGACCTCCTATGTGGCCAAACTGAAAATGTCCAAGCGGGCTAATAAACAAACACTGTTTGTGGCATAGAAAATGGTTCACATATCACCCTGTGCTTCGTCCCATACCCTTACTTCTTTCCATAGAACAAGTTGACAAATGCCAAATGGGACAGGTAAGTAGATAAATCCAACAGGGAATCAATACTGACACTGATGCTACTGTCACATCGACCTCCTCCGTGTCATACAGGTAATAGACCACACTGCGCTTCACTTTCAGCATCTCCTTTGTGTTACCTGTTCTGATGAGATGACGGCTTCCACCCCATGCACCAACATGCTCTGCTATCGTTCACCGGTATGTAATACAACTGTCCTTAACTCATATAGGGAGACTTTCAAAAGGCTCCTGGGTTCAGATAAAATAAGAACGCTGTAATCCCAGACAGTGTGGAAATCGGCACCAGCCGATGCAAACACTGAAACACGTGTTGCAGTGTTTGCATCGGCTAGTGCCAATTTCCATGCAGCACCACTACAGCATACTTTTGCACTTTTAAGTTACTGGGTCCCCAGTGCCCTAGGGTTCCTGAGTTCCAGTGTTCCTGCCATTGGTTGGATCAGTGAGCAGGGTTGCTGTCAAATATCCAGCCTGCTTCTGATAGCACTGTCTGAGTGCTCTTCACAAATGTGAGTCCCCAGTTATATACTGATACCACTCTGTTTTATTACTGGTACACACAGACGCCCTGTCTGTTTCCTTTTCCCCAGATCTGATGTTACTATGTTCCTGTATTCAGACTGATCAGTGAGCTGTCAAATATCCAGCCTGTGCCTAATAGCACTGTCTGAGTGCTCTTCACAAATGTGAGTACCCTGACTAGGGTTTAATGATTGTGATTATTGTGTTCTATTATTGGTACACACAGGCGCCTCTCTTGTTTTCTTCAATCTTCAGATTTTGTGACATCTTCATGTGAGGAGTATGCAGCACTTTTTTTCTTATCCCTGCTATCGATACCACCGAGCAACAGCTTCATCCACTAACTTTCAGTTGGACCATCTGTTATAAATGGACAGTTACGCATAGAGCTCTATCACCTAGATTACGAGTTTTGCGTTAGGAGGGGTGCAGTGCTAACGAGCAGTTGAAGCTCACTGCTCACTTGCAGACAGCACTGGTATTACGTGTTTTTAGAAACCCGGCGTTAACTGCAAAAAAGTGAGCGAAAGCCAAATTTAGCTCCACATCTCACCTCAATACCAGCGCTGCTTATGTTAGCGGTGAGCAGGTAAAACGTGCTCGTGCACGATTTCCCCATAGCAATCAATGGGGGAGAGCCAGCTGAAAAAAAGCTAACACCTGCAAAAAAAGCAGCGTTTAGCTCCTAACGCAGCCCCATTGATTCCTATGGGGAAATACTTTTTATGTCTACACCTAACACCCTAACATGAACCCCGAGTCTAAACACCCCTAATCTTACACTTATTAACTCCTAATCTGCCGCCCCCGACATTGCCGACACCTACATTATATTATTAACCCCTAATCTGCCGCTCCGGACACCGCCGCCACCTACATTATAGTTATGAACCCCTAATCTGCTGCCCCCAACATCGCCGAACCCTACATTATATTTATTAACCCCTTCCATCCCCAATGTCGCCGCAACCTACCTACACTTATTAACCCCTAATCTGCCACCCACAATGTCTCCACCACTATAATAAAGTTATTAACCACTAAACCTAAGTCTAACCCTAACCCCCCCTAACTTAAATATAATTACAATAAATCTAAATTAAATTTACTAAAATTACCTAAATAATTCCTATTTAAAACTAAATACTTACCTATAAAATAAATCCTAAGATAGCTACAATATAACTAATAGTTACATTGTAGCTAGCTTAGGGTTTATTTTTATTTTACAGGCAACTTTGTATTTATTTTAACTAGGTACAATAGTTATTAAATAGTTATTAACTATTTAATAACTACCTAGTTAAAATAAAGACAACTTTACCTGTAAAATAAAACCTAACCTAAGTTACAATTACACCTAACACTACACTATAATTAAATTACCTAAACTAAATACAATTAATTACAATTTTAAAAAATTATCTAAAGTACGGAAAAAAAACTAAATTACAGAAAATAATAAAATAATTATAAGATTTTTAAACTAATTACACCTACTCTAATCCCCCTAACAAAATAAAAAAGCCCCCCAAAATAAAAAGCCCTACCCTACACTAAATTACAAATAGCCCTTAAAAGGGCCTTTTGCGGGGCATTGCCCCAAAGTAATCAGCTCTTTTACCTGTAAAAAAAAAATACAAGACCCCGCCCCAACATTAAAACCCACCACCCACACAACCAACCCTACTCTAAAACCAACCCTTAAAAAAACCTAACACTAACCCCTTGAAGATCCCCCTACCGTGAGACGTCTTCACCCAACCAGGCAGAAGTGGTCCTCCAGACGGGCAGAAGTCTTCATCCAAGCCGAGCAGAAGAGGTCCTCCAGACGGGCAGAAGTCTTCATCCAGATGCAATCAGCCAATAGGATTGAGCTCGCATTCTATTGGCTGTTCCAATCAGCCAATAGAATGCAAGCTCAATCCTATTAGCTGACTGCATCAGCCAATAGGATTTTTCCTACCTTAATTCCGATTGGCTGATAGAATCAACCAATCGGAATTGAAGGGACGCCATCTTGGATGACGTCACTTAAAGGAACCGTCATTGTTGAAGAAGACTCCGGATGAAGAGGATGCTCCGCGTCGGATGTCTTGAAGATGGAGCTGCTCCGTGCCAGATAGATGAAGATAGAAGATGCCATCTGGATGAAGACTTCTGCCGTCTGGAGGACATCTTCTGCCCAGCTTGGATGAAGACTTCTGCCCGTCTGGAGGACCACTTCTGCCCGGTTGGGTGAAGACGTCTCACTGTAGGGTGATCTTCAAGGGGTTAGTGTTAGTTTTTTTTAAGGGGGGATTGGGTGGGTTTTAGAGTAGGGTTGGTTGTGTGGGTGGTGGGTTTTAAGGGCTATTTGTAATTTATTTTGGGGGACTTTTTTATTTTGTTAGGGGGATTAGAGTAGGTGTAATTAGTTTAAAAATTATTTTATTATTTTCTGTATTTTAGTGGGGGGGGGTTTCCTACTTTAGATAATTTTTTTAAATTGTAATTAATTGTATTTAGTTTAGGTAATTTATCTAATTATAGTGTAGTGTTAGGTGTAATTGTAACTTAGGTTAGGTTTTATTTTACAGGTAAATTTGTCTTTATTTTAACTAGGTAGTTATTAAATAGTTAATAACTATTTAATAACTATTGTACCTAGTTAAAATAAATACAAAGTTGCCTGTAAAATAAAAATAAACCCTAAGATAGCTACAATGTAACTATTAGTTATATTGTAGCTATCTTAGGGTTTATTTTATAGGTAAGTATTTAGTTTTAAATAGGAATAATTTAGGTAATTGTAGTAATTTTCTTTAGATTTATTGTAATTATATTTAAGTTGGGGGTGTTAGGGTTAGGTTTAGGGGTTAATAACTTTATTATAGTGGCGGCGATGTTGGGGGCGGCAGATTAGGGGTTAATAAAGGTAGGTAGGTGTTGGAGATGTTAGGGCCGGCAGATTAGGGGTTAATAATATTTAAATAGTATTTGCGATGCGGGAGTGCGGCGGTTTAGGGGATAATATGTTTATTACAGTGGCGGCGATGTCCGGTTCAGCAGATTAGGGGTTAAAAATTTTATTTTAGTGTTTGCGATGTGGGGAGCCTTGGTTTAGGTGTTAATAGGTAGTTTATGGGTGTTAGCTTAC
Source organism: Bombina bombina (assembly GCF_027579735.1). Taxonomy (NCBI): domain Eukaryota; kingdom Metazoa; phylum Chordata; class Amphibia; order Anura; family Bombinatoridae; genus Bombina; species Bombina bombina. Next base: position 583,560,111 of record NC_069499.1, read on the forward strand.
TTTTTAGAACTTTAGTTAAGGGTTTTATGCTACGGCGTTGTAGTGTAAAACTCTTAACTACTGACTTTAAAATGCGGTACCAGGCTTCACAGGAGAGGGTCTACCGCTCACTTTTTGGCAGACTCGTAATACCGGCGCTATGCAAGTCCCATTGAAAAAAGAGGATACACAATTGACGTAAGTGGATTTGCGGTATTTCCGAGTCTGGCCAAAAAAGTGAGTGGTGAGCCTGTCATTTCAAGACTCGTAATACCAGCGGGCATTAAAAAGCAGCGTTGGGACCAGCCAACGCTGTTTTTTAACCCTAATGCAAGACTCGTAATCTAGGCGTATGTTTGTTAACATTTTTGTATTTGTATTTTTTATTTCACTATACATCTTCACTTTTTTAGGTTGTATATTGCATACAGACAAATTTTGATTTGAATATACCATTGTTTTAGTTCTATTTATACTTCTTGTATTTGACCAATAGCGCCCCCTATTAAGAGTTAGTCCCCCTCGACTTCTCTATCATCCTACATACTGGAGGTACGATGGTTTGTTCATGGGTTAGACAAGGAAAGCAGGTGGATCCTCATAACAAGCAGACACTCGAGGCAGAAGGAGTCTAAGCAGGAAACAAAACAGCACCAGATGAGCACACACCCTGATACAATCACAATTATGTCCAACAAAACTTTATTCACCTTTTTTGTAAGCATCACCATTTCCTTTAATAGCTTAAAGGGACACTGAACCCAAAAAAAATTATTTTGGGATTCAGATAGAGCATGCAATTTTGAGCAACTTTCTAATTTACTCCTATTATCAAATTTCCTCATTCTGTTGGTATGTTTATTTAAAAAGCAACAATGTAAGTTTAGATGCCGGCCCATTTTTGGTGAACAACCTGGGTTGTCCTTACTGATTGGACAGCACCTATAAATAAGTGCTGTCCGTGGTTCTGAACCAGAAAATTGCTGGCTCCTTAGCTTAGATGCCTTCTTTTTCAAATAAAGATAGCAAGAGAACGAAGAAAAAATGATAGAAGTAAATTAGAAAGTTGCTTAAAATTGCATGCTGGATCTGAATCATGAAAGAAAAAATTTGGGTTCAGTGTCCCTTTAACTTATCCTATGTCATTTAAAACAAGGAAAACATTGTGGATACATAATACAAACTAAATTCATTTATTATACTTTTACAGAGAATAACTCACAGCTTCTCTATACAATTTAAATTATGCTTTAAACATGAATACTAAGCAAGTAAAAACTACTAGACTTCATCAAGAGGCTGCATGGCTATGCTAAGTAACTTGTGTTAAGGCCTGCCCTGCAACAAAAATGAAAAGTTATTCACATTTTCTCTTTGAACTACTAAAATAAAACAACCTAGTATTGCTTTATTCTGCAAAGCTACTATATGTAATGTTTATAATTCTCCAAATGTGATCTTAATAGAATCAGCTATCTCATCTGATATAAACACTACTAATTTACTAATTATTTTTTGCAACCTAAATTCTCTCGCACTCCTGTATGAGGAAAGAATACAATCATAACATTATTAAAACTACAAAATCTCTTAAAGGTAAACACTTCTTTATGGTAAGATAATTCCTTTCGCTGACAAACACCTGGAATTACAAAAACTCAAATAGCAGATTTCATACCAGTTAATAAAGGGAAAATATATTTGCTTTCATAACACAGATCCAATAAGAGCCATTGTAGGTAGAAAATATACCATTAATATTACTATAATTATACTACTCCCAAAACTCATATTTCTCTGTATAATTGATATAAATTTCTAGCTGAGACGTGTCCTTACTCTTTTTATTTCGAGTAGTTTGATAATATACTAAGTAATGATTACAATGGGAAATTCCTACAAAAACATCCTATTCTCATACCTTCTCCACCACAAGACACAAATATCCCTTCTTCGCTTAAATATTAAGGGTGGCATAGAAACATGTGGAAACCTTCTGTGTTCTACAATGGTGAAGGGTCTAGAACAGTGCTTTCCAAACTGTGTGTCGGGACACACTAGCTAGTGTGTCGGCAGCAGTGTGTAGGTGTGTCCCTGCTTCAGCACAATTTTTTTTAAATTTATCTAATATTCCACCAAATATTCAGAAATTGTGTTCATCCCATCAACCTCATACATCCCATTAAAATAGTAAGTAGCTATTGGTGTTATTAAACTTTTTTTTAATTCTTGCACATACATACTGTTACTTGTAAATTTCATTATTATATAATTTATGTATGTGTCCGTATCTCTTAAAACAAGTTAGTTTAACCTCCTTTTTGCTAGTACAACTGAATTAATGTAGGTCTAAAAAGTGTGTCACCAACATGAAAAGTTTGGAAAGCTCTGGTCTAGAATATTATGAGATATTGCAGTATTTTGTTTAAACTATAAAGATGCAAACATATTTTCTATACTCAGTGGGCCATTCAATAGGTTATAATACTGCAAGGTTTAGAGTTACACTTATCTGGAGGGTTACTTTGTTTAAGTACATAAACTACAATGTATACTAATACAAATAAGGCATCTTTTTCTGCAGACAAAGCTATATGACTTCTTATAACTAATATGATCAATAAAATAACACAATTACAAGAAAATACAAAACAAGCAATATAAAAATAACAAGTTAAAACAATACTCCCCTAATTTAGCTGTGGATGACTCTGTAACAGCATAACAGGTCCTTAATTCCAACAGGCAAGGCATAGTCAAGAGAAGGATAGTCTTTATGTTCTGAAGAAACACATCATAGGAAACACTCATAGATTACCCAGAGTCCAGTTCTGGGTCTGGTACCAACGTGCAAAGCAAAGAATAGATCCAAAGATGGTTCAGCAACTTTTACTGCAGTATGGTGGTAAAAACAAACTTGACATAAGGTCTTTTATCTTCTTTTTCTTTCCTTCACCTAGGCGCCAGGCATCTCTTTATTTAAAAGGTAGGTTTACTTGTGTTCAATCTTCAATCTTTTGGAGAGTGCACTATGGAATTTTATCTGTACAGATTTACCTAAATATGAAAAACTCAGAAATAATTTAGTTAGTGTTTTTTTTTTCTGGATACAGCTTCATGATCTCATCCTGCAAATACAAATATTTTGTTAATAACAAAAAGAAAATGTATGCTTACCTGATAAATGTATTTCTTTTTTGACACAATGAGTCTACGTATCATCTTAATTACTAATGGAATATTCACCTCCTGGTCAGCAGGATGAGGCAAAGAGCACCACAGCAGAGCTGTTAAATAGCTCCTCCCTTCCCTCCCACTCCAGTCATTCGACCGAAGTTAGGAGGAGAAAGGAAAAACCAAGGTGCAGAGATGTCTGAAGTTTACAATAACCTACAACCTGTTTAAAAGAACAGGGCGGGCTGTGGACTTATCGTGCCAAAAAATAAATAAATGTATCAGGTAAGCTTAAATTTTCTCTTCTTTTTTAAGACACGATGAGTCCACGGATCATCTTAATTACTAATGGGATTCAATACCCAAGCTAGAGTACACAGATGATAGGGGAGGGACAAGACAGGGAACCTAAACGGAAGGCACCCCTGCCTGAAAAACCTTTCTCCCAAAAGCGGCCTCAGCCGAGGCAAAAAAGTCAAATTTGTATAACTTTGAAAAAGAGAAAAGAGAGGACCAAGTTGCAGCCTTGCAAGTCTGATCCACAGAAGCTTCATTTTTGAATGCCAATGAGAAAGCAACAGCTCTCATGGAATGAGCCGTAACTGTCCCTTAGTAACCACACCCTGGAGGCTGCTGTCCAGCAGTCTCATATGCAAAACGTAAGATACTCTACAACCAAAAAGAAAGAGAAGTAGCTGTAGCTTTCTGTCCCTTTTCGTTTTCTTGAGAAAACCACAAACAAAGAAGACTGACGACAGTCCTTTATTGCCTGCAGGTAAAACTTTAAAGCACGGACCACGTCCAAAGTTTGCAGAAGTCTTTCCTTCTGATTGTAGCATCCAGGGAGCGCTCAGATATCCACTGTATGGCCGTGTACTCTGATGCGTGCTTCACGTAGGCAGCACCCCCCCTCTCTGACGTCACGATGATGCGCCTCTGAGTAAACAGCTGTGCCGGTGCAAAGTGTGAAGCGATCCACCAACGCTTCGTGAAACAACAATTTAGCAACGTCCCATGCACCCGGCAGCTATCATCAGGCGAAAGTGATGAAAGAAAAGAAAGGACTCTGGCTTACTTGCGTATGTACTTGTATATTATAATGAAGTCTCAGGCAAAATACAGGTAACAAAATGGCATCAATTAGCAGGTCAAACACGTTTCATATGAGCTGTATTACTTCATCAGTGACCATGCCTAAACTCCCATAATGCTAAACTATTTAAGGAGTACTTGAAACACACCCCTTATTTTCCACCAATTGCTTTCTTTGGCGTAATTATGGGCATGTATTCAGGGGACATGTACTAACTAAAAAGTGAAAACTGACATTAATATGTTAACTCCTTCTATTCCAAAAATAAAACAATTATTATCTAATTTATAATACTTAATCTTGCAATTGATTTACTCAAAAAGGCTTATGCCAATATAACAAAAAAAATATATTTATGTTTAGTATAAATGACCCTAACTTAAACACTTTTATTACTGTTATTATAAAATTTTGGATCAATCTTTAATGGGTGTCAACAAACAATTTGACATCCCATTCAGAGTTTAAACCTGCTGGCATCCTGGTATCCAGCTGAAATATCCAGAATATGTCTCTTTTACTAAGAGTTATACCTCTATTACCACCTCTAGGGTGTCTGGAAATCAGCTGGATAACCTGGAATGTCAGCAGGGAACTGTCTGAATTGTGTTCCTTTTTAAAGTGCAAGGAGACAGGCGTTGTTGATTCAGGGTCCTCAATTGAGCATAGATGTTCTAAAAACCTATCTTTTAAGGCCCTTGTCGTCTGACCAACGTATTGCCTGTAGCACCCCCTGCAGGTCAAAAGGTATATGACATAGCAAGAATTGCACGTTATGTGTTCCTGTATTTTGCATTCTTTTTTATTAAATGAAGATACAAAATCAGTTCCAAATGTGTCATAGGAGCACGATTTACATCTCCTACTGCCACATTTGAAAAAGCCTGGTTTTACGGACAACCAATTAGTACGTTTAACCCCTGGCAACATTGAAGGTGACAAAATGTTGCCTAGGGTCTTTGCCTTGCGTGAAACAAAATGAATCCCTTCCTTTAATACAGGTTGTAGAGCTTCATCAGTTTCCAGAATTGGAAGTGCTTTGCGAATAATGTTACAAATAGTACCATATTCCTCACTGTAGGTAGTTATGAATTTTGGCTGATTAGCCTTTTAGTATCTTTGGCTCTCCTTGTATGAAACAAGGTAGACCTTTCAACCTTGTCAACCTCTTCTTTCGTTCTCATTAGTATATCTCTGCAATAGCCTCTCTCAACTAGTCTATCGGTTAATTCTTCTGAATGTTTATTGTAAACCTGAGTTTTAGTGCAATTCCTTTTGACTCTAATGTACTGGCTCTTTGGTATAGATTTAATGATGTGTTTTGGATGACAAGATTGAGCATTTAATATGGTGTTTCCCGCTATCTCTTTGTGGAATAATTCCACATCAATGCACGAGTCAGCCATGTTAGACAAAAGTCTAATGTCCAAAAAGGACATTGAAGTTTTGCTCATTTCCATAGTGAATTTCAAATTCATAGAATTATCATGAAGGTACTGTAAAAACAGTTCAACTAAGTCTTCTGGACCTTTCCAAATTAGTAATATATCGTCAATAAAACGACCAAAAAATAAAATGTGTTCTCTGAAGGGGTTTCCATCTCCATAGACGTGGGACAGCTCCCACCAACTCATATACAGGTTGGCATAGGAGGGGGCAAACTTAGCCCCCATAGCTGTCCCACGTCTCTGGAGATAGAAACCTCCCTCAAAAAGAAAAGATTATGCTTCAACAAATAATCCACAGAGTTTTTTATGAACTGTTTCAGAGACTCATCATATTGGTAAATGTATTAAGAAAAAATTCAATGGCCATGATACCCTGATCATGTGGGATGCAAGTATATAAAGAAACCACATCTATGGTCACAAATATATATTCTTCCTTCCATACAATATGTTCCATACGTGTGACAACATCAGTGGTATCCTTGATATAGCTCATCAGACTTAAGACTAATGGTTGTAAATAGCCATCAATCATTTCAGATAGTGGCTCATTCAAAGAACCTATTCCAGCCACAATAGGTCTACCGGGTGGGTTATACCTGTCCTTGTGGACTTTAGGTAAATAATGAAAAATGGCTGTTATTGGATGTTCAGTGAATAGAAAATCAAAATTTGACTCTGTTATCAAACCTTCATGTAATGCCCAATTTAGAATGTTTTTTAACTCAGATTGGTAAAAATGTACAGGGTTAAATTTCAACCTTTCATACACTGATTCATCCGTGAGTTGTCTAAATGCTTCTTTAACATAATTCTTGCGATCTAAAACAACCACTTTTCCACCTTTATCAGAATTACGAATTATCAGCTCTTTATTGTCGGCTAACTCCTTGATTGACAAATATTGTTCTTTTGACAGATTATCTCTTTTATGATCTTTTAATGATTTATCTACACTGAGTTTCTTAAGAGAATTCTCAACTATCTTTTGAAATACCTCTATAGCACTAGATCTTGCCTTAACTGGGTAGAATTTAGATTTTTTCTTTAATCTGATGAAGTAATACAGCTCATATGAAACGCGTTTGACCTGCTAATTGATGCCATTTTGTTACCTGTATTTTGCCTGAGACTTCAACAATCTCCTGATTTATGTTCCGATCAGAAACAACTTTAGGAAGAAGTCCTAATTTAGTACATAAAACTACCTTATCTGAATGGAAAATAAGATAAGGTGACTTATACTGTAATGCCGAGAGCTCTGACACTCTCCGAGCAGAAGAAATAGCAACAAGAAATAAAACTTTCCAAGATAACAACTTAATATCTAAGGAAAGCATAGGCTCAAACAGAGCCCCTTGAAGAACTCTGAGAACGAAATTCAGACTCCATGGAGGAGTACTGGATTGAACACAGGCCTGATCTTGACCAAGGCCTGACAAAATGATTGTACATCTGGGACATCTGCTAGACGTTTGTGTAACAAAATAGATTTGACCCTTTAGGGACTTAACAATAAACTTTTCTCCAAACCCTCTTGGAGAAAAGACAATTCTAGGAATCCTAACTCTATTCCTATAATAAGCACATGAATTCACACCAATAGAAATATTTACGTAATATCATGATAAATCTTTCTAGTGACAGGCTTACAAGCCTGAATCAAGGGAGCCTATCTATCAAGCCTTGAAAGGAGCTTGATGGCCCGTGTTTCTGGCGAGTCTTCAGACTCGCCAGAAACAGCAGTTATGAAGCAGCAGTCACAAAGACCGCTGCTCTATAACCCTGTCCGCCTGCTCTGAGCAGGCAGACAGGAATCGCCAGAAATCAACCCGATCGAGTACGATCGGGTTGATTGACACCCCCCTGCTGGCGGCCCATTGGCCGCGAGTCTGCAGGGGGCGGCGTTGCACCAGCAGCTCTTGTGAGCTGCTAGTGCAATGTTAAATGCAGAGAGCGTATTGCTCTCTGCATTCATCGATGTCTTGCGGACCTGATCCGCACTGTCGGATTAGGTCCGCGAGACATTTCATAAATAGAGGCCATGGTCTCAAAGAACGAGTCAGAAAAATCCCGCTTGGATAATATTAAGCATTCAATCTCCAAGCAGTCAGTTTCAGAGAAACCAGATTTGGGTGAAGGAGGAGCCCTTGAATGAGAAGGTCCTTCCTCAACGGAAGTCTTCTCTAAACCCTCTCCAAAGTGACAGAGATGACATGTCCACCAGATCTGCATACCAAATCCTGCGAGGCGAAGCCGGTGGCACGAGAATCACTGATGCCCCCTCCAGCTTGATTCGAGTAATGACCCGAGAAAGAAAAAGCAGGAGAACACTTCCGGATGGAGTTCCCACTCCCCCAGATGAAGGTCTGTCTGCTCAGGAAATCCGCCTCCCAGCTGTCCACCCCTGGGATGTGGCTTGCCGACAGGCAGCAAGAATGGGCCTCCGCCCAGTGAATTATTTGGATACCTCTGTCATCGCTAAGAAACTCCTCGTTCTTCCCTGATGAGTGATGTAACCCACTGACGTTATTTTGTTTGACTAGAACCTGATAAACTGGACTGAGGTTAACTGGGGCCAGGCCAGAAGAACATTGTAGATCGCTCTCAGCTCCAGAAAGATTATAGGAAGAACAGACTCTGGCTGAGTCCAAAACCTCTGAGCCTTAGGGAGCCCCAGACTGTTCCCCACCCTAGAAGGCTGGCGTCTGTTGTCACAATCACCCAAGATGGTCCGCGAAAGCAGGTTCCCTGGGAGAGATGATCTAGAGACAACCACCATTGAAGAGAATCCATTGTCTCCTGCTCCAGTAGTATTCGAGGAGACAAATCTGTATAATCTCCAATCCATTGCCTATCCTGGATTTTATCCAGAGGCGTTTCTGATCTAGTAGTATCAGACAACGCATCAAACCAAGATGCTGTCACACTAGAGACGGTAGCAAAGTACACAGCTGGATGCCATTCTGAGCCCTGGTGTATATTTATAATTCTGTCCGAAGGACCTTTAAAAAATTCCAACTATCCTCTAAGGGTATAGTAGTTATCTTAGCTAAGCTGGAAACTACTCCTTCTACCCTAGGGAATGTTTGTCCAGCCTCCTTAACTGAGTCAGCTATGGGAAACAACTTTTTAAAAATAGGGAATGCGGTCTCTTCCATTCCTTATAACTTACTGGGCGCACTAGGATAGATTACCCCGGAAGTGTCGGGGTCGCCCAGGGTAGCTAAAACCTCCTAAAGCAACAAATGGAGGTGTTTAAGCTAAAAAACTGAAAGAAAAACAACATCTTGATCAAATAAAGATATTATTAATTTGAGTCTGAGAATTCTCTCTCAGGTAATCCCGAAGTATCTTCCTCTTTCAGGTAACAGGGAAAAAACATTCAGAATAGCAACTACTGAATCAATCACCCCTCAAATGATTGAAAATAATTCCTCTAGTAATGTTTTCTTCCACGTAGGAAAAACATATAATGCATGAAATGCAGAGTAACTCCGGGTGGAGTGTGAAAGGAAACATATTTTGTGGGACACTATAGGAGAAATTTGTGGCATAGATTGACCATTGTCAACAGACTCCTAAACAGCAAACGCCTTAGAAGGAGTAGGTTCAGAAAAGAGTGACATTTTTTAATAAAAATTGATAATAAACGTTACGGTCTCTTTCATTTTTAAAACATAACTCCTTATTTTTTGGGTGCTCTTGTTCCATCCTAAGTCACAAAGTATGAAATAAACAATAAACAGCTGAAATTCTTTTAATAAAAATTACCAGATTAAAAAAAAAAGTTACTGTCTCTTTAAATTCTAAACTGTAACTTTTTATTTTTTGTGTGCAGAACAAACTAAAATAGTACACAAGTAATGCAGAAGTTATCCACGCCTCAGCTAAACCTTGCTGAGGTGTCCATCTGCCCTTCTAATATGTTTTTGTGCTAGAAACATAATATAACATAAAAAACAACGGAACTGCAGAATGTATTAGAATTATTGTTCTTTTATTCCAGTTGCTACAAAGGGGAGACTGATTGAAGGTAATTGCAACTAGTTTCAAAACGGATTGCGATCAGCAGGGACTCTATCATATGCTCTAATAACTGAGTGCATTATGATCCGGAAAGTAGCTGCAATCTCTGTGACCACTATTTACAGTGTAAAGAGTCCTTCCGTTTCCAACAACGGAGTTAGAGATTAGAATGCGCAGCCCAAATTGGCGCCACCCGTAGGTCCGCCCATCATGGGCGTCACAATATCAGGCTCTCTCTCGATATGAATCGGATATATAGAGGCGCTGATCTTGAATCTCGTGTATATGGACGTACACACTGAAGAAAGAAAAAACTTGGCTTGTGATTTGCAGAAGTTAACAACAAATTAATGTGCAGTATACTCACTCCGAAAAATTCAGAGTTCAGCTTCTTCAAAAGGTTTTTCTGTCTCAACTTTCCCAATTTCCACACTGTATTTGTGTCTGTGGATAATGAAAATTGCACTGCAGGTAATTGAATCTTTTGCTTGATAAAAAGTGCAATATACTCACTCCGATAAATTTCGGAATCCGGCTCCTCAAAACGTATTGTGTAGTTTGAAATTACTTCCAAAAAGGCAGCAAAATACTTGTTGTAGTAAAAAACAAATATTTATTAAAACATAATAAAATGCTCTTATTTATCTTGGCTCTACGCGTTTCAACGACAATATCGTCTTTTTCAAGAGCAGTAAAAACAATTGGAACTTTATCAAGCAAAAGATTCAATTACCTGCAGTGCAATTTTCATTATCCACAGACACAAATACAGTGTGGAAATTGGGAAAGTTGAGACAGAAAAACCTTTTGAAGAAGCTGAACTCTGAATTTTTCGGAGTGAGTATACTGCACATTAATTTGTTGTTAACTTCTGCAAATCACAAGCCAAGTTTTTTCTTTCTTCAGTGTGTACGTCCATATACACGAGATTCAAGATCAGCGCCTCTATATATCCGATTCACTTTCTACTCACAGTCCGGTTGGGAGAGACTGTTAGAGAGCAGCGGTCATTTAAGAGGGGAGTATTGTACTCGATTCTAGTCACCCTGTACATTGTGTTGTTTAACATCTGACATATTTGTATAGTTCTCGATATGATACAGCCTTAACTCACTAGGTGCGCAGCCCAAAATGGTGCCACCCGAATCTCCGCCCATCGTGGGCGTTACAATATCAAGCACCCGGTCGCCATTATCCTAACTAAGATGCTTAACTTACTAGGATAATGGAGTTCATATAACAACCAATACGCCACTGTGAGCAAATGAACCAAAAACCTATCTGGGGTCAAATTTGGCTACCACTTTGAATATAGTGACTTAGCCAAAAAATATGTGACCCAAGAGTCTCTCTTTACTCAGTCCAATAAAAAAGCCCCCAGAAATAAGCCACCAATCTCCTTAACCCCAGTGCCTGCTAATAAAATGCTGTCACCTTGAATTCACTCCCTTCAATGTATAGGAGTTATGTCCCATTAAATAAAGTGCCTCACTTCATCTAAGATTTCAGACCCAGAAAAAAAAAAGTCAGCACTTATCTTTGAATTCTGCACGACAGCAGGGCAGCTCAGCAGGATTGAGAGGTCCTCTCCCTCACATAGTCCTTTGGAAAGGAATAAAACCTGAGTCATCTTACATACACTCTGGCACTACTCCCCCTTTTGTTCGCATGAAACACCCTATGTGTCACGCAAACACAATATGACAGCAAACTAAAAGACAATCTATGCACTCCTAAAAGAAGTAGTATACTATTCTTAAAATCAGGCAAAATCAAATACACCTCAATATTCAATATTCCATTCATACAGCACACTTCCACACACATTCACTAAAAATAAAAACATAACATTTGGGGGGGCATGTCGAAGCAGTCACCAAGATGGCTGCTTTTTTTTAAGGCTGACTACAGGAGCAGATAAAACCGCTATTTACTGCTCTAAAAACCTACAATCTGAGACTCTTTTCAAAAATATTCTACAGCTCAAGATTGACTGAGCAGGAAAAGATACTTATATATACTGATTTCAGCCCGGAATATCTACATAGATGTGGTGCGTAGCGGAGGCTTCTTAGCGGCCTAAGCCTTCATCTAGCCCTCCCCATTAGCCTGCAGACACAGGACAAACAGCTATATATGCTGTACACTTCCCATCCCCAATAACCAATACAAGTTATTTTCCCTTCCCTATGATGTACAAAATGCAACTAGCAGAAAAATCCCTGGTGATTACTTAAGACAAGTGGTTCTCAGAGCGTCTTAGCCTCATGGTGACACAGCTGAAATTGGCATGGGGAAGTGCCGATACAACTGAGGAGTGTAACTGCCTACAGAGTAACCCTGTGCAGCTTCAGGTGACGACGACTCCCAATCAATATGCACCTCCGACAGCAACTGAAAGATATAACATCTCAGCAATAAACCCACCCGCTTTGGTTGACAACACAATTTTGCAAGATGCCGCTGGTGAAGTGGTTGTAACGGAGGACAGTCTGAGACCTATGGTGGGACAGAGCAAAACTATATGTGGTCAGTCATGTGGAGAGTCGCTGTCTTGTGCCCTAACTGTAGGGGCCATAGGTGTGAGTGGAGTGGGGGAGATGTTATCAGAGACGCAGTGCTCGTTCACAGCCTACATGTCGGAAATCTGTGTTGCTAGTAGACCCTTCGATCATCCGAGGAGTGTCCATCTATTTAATGCTGCCTTCTCCACCACTTCTGAAGGTGCTCGGCCTCAAAGATCTGTGCAGCAGTGGGAAATTGACCTGCCTGGGACACATGCATCGCAACCTACGGTAGCCCGCAGGACTGGAGTGGGGTAATCTGCTCTGTTTTTGGGGCCACCTGGTAAAGTTGGACAGACCAATCATTCAAAATCCTCACACAGAGACATACAATTTTAAATGGGTGATTTGTACTTTGGGGGCTCCCTAAGGATGGATCTTAAAGAGTTAAAGTTGAGAAGTTGTAAGGATCTGATGTATATGAACTTTCAATAATTAATAGTATAATGGGTTATGGTCAGTTAGAATATAGTTACTGTCATGGCTATGATGTTTTCGAGTTAATGCAGTTAAGTTATACTATCTATATTATAATTGTAGAAGCCGTGTATTTACTCCAGCCATACTATAATTTAATTGAAATAAATTTTTATTAATCACACTCCTCCATCAATAACATCACAAAAAAAAAGGAATGAAAAGGTACAGACTTTCAATCATTAGAGAACATCAGATCTTAGGGAACAGTAATCACATTTCAAAAAGAATGTCTTTCAATAGCACTTCTGATTTCAAAAAGTCTCTTCTTTACTTGAAAATACACCTAAGCTGCTATATAAAGCTACTTCAGAGGTCAGCAAACAGGTTTCCACATGTTTGTTTTGATGAGATTAGTCCCTTTCACTGTGTGCAGTGTGCTGTACAATTTTAGACAGGAGTGTGTATTTTAAACATAAACACATGATCCCCCAAACATTTTCTCAATGAAGCCCATCATATATTATTTGCTTGGGGAGCATGTAATGTACAGGAGGCATAGTCTACGTAGATTCCCAGCCTCAATAACAATAACTTAAAACTAAAACTATGTAAACATAAAAACAATAATCAATGCACGATTCCAACTTACACCTTAACATTTCAGCGTTGTATTTTGTAATTTTAAGATTTTAATTAATTGTTTACTCATCTTGTCTTGCTCCTAAATTTAGCAGCTAGCTCTGTTCCTCACCACCTCTACTCTCCCCTTGAACACTACCTCTCACTTCTCTCCGCTCCACCTCCCCTTCCGCTACCACCGAAGTCAGGCTATTCTCCCCTGCCAGCATCCAATAAAACCAGACTTTCTGAAATTGGGCCTCTGTGTCTTGAATTTGTGCTGCTGATTCATACATCGAGTACACCAATTTAATTCTAGCTGTTACCTCTAACCATGACGGTACCTCCGTCTTCCAGTATTTGGCGATCACTATCCTGGTTGTGGTGCACAGTATTCTAATAAACGTATTAATGTGTTTGTTCAGTGTAGGAATGTGCTCATGCAACAGAGCCTGAGCGGGGGTGAGATTAATCCGCTCGCCCAACACTCTTTCCAGTAGTGAAGACAACTCTTGCCATACTTGATATACTTTGGGACATTCCCACCACATGTGTAGATATGACCCTACTTCTCTGCACCCTCTGTAACAGAATTTAGAACTCCCTTTTCCCATATGGGTCGTCTTAGTTGGTGTTAAGTACCATCTGAAAGACGTCTTTAGTGCATTTTCTCTCAAATCAGCACCAATGAGGCCCTTACAGGTTTGGTGCAATATCCCTTGCCATCTATCCCATTCTAATTCTTTATCTATGTCTACTTCCCATTTTGTCATTATTGTTGTTTTAGAATCACTTTTAGATTCCTGGATTGAAATGTATAACCTAGATATTGCTCTCTTGGGACGAGTGGACGCCGTGCAGAGGTGTTCAAGCTCAGATTGTTTAGTGTGTGTCGGGGATTTGTCCATGTATGTACGTGTAGCTGATACTACTTGGAGGTATAAAAACCATGGCAATGGAAGAGGCTCAAGTTTCTGCTGAAGTTGGGTGAAAGTCAATAGAGTACCCTGGGAATATATGTCTGCTACCCTATATAGCCCTTTGTTTTCCCACTTTCTAATGTGATATTTAAATTCTCCATTAACAATGTATTTCAAGGGTAGTACCTTTGAGCGCAAGGGGAGAATTCTTTCCATATTTCGTGAGGTTGGCCACTGTCGTCTAGATAGTAGTGTGATTTTGTTTTGGTATATGGCGTGTCCACTAAGCAGCTCTTTACACCAAAGGATGCCATCCGGAGTCTCCTGTCCCATCATCTCCGCCTCTAAAAGAGGCCATATTACGTCCTCCTGTCTTCTGCTTAAGAGGGAATCTTGGGCCAGTCTTGCTGCCCTATAGTAATCAAGTAGATTGGGGACACCTATCCCTCCCAGTTGCCTGTGTCTGTTTAAGATAGTGTGGGGTATTCTCGGGTGCTTGTTATCTCTTAGGAAGTTATGTATGTCTCTCTGAAGGCTAGCTATTTCTGCAGTATTAATTTTGATCGGGAGCACCCTGAATAAGTATAGTATTCTAGGCAAAATCGTCATTTTTATCGCAGATAGTCTCCCATACCAAGAAAAACCCATTTTCTTCCATTTTCCCAGATCAGATCTAATCACTTTAAATAAAGGGGTATAGTTTGCTTCATAAAGCTTCGAGGAGTGTGGCATTAACTTGATGCCTAGATATTTCAACCCATCTGGAGCCCAATTAAAGTCAAAGTTTGCTTCTATCGATTTGATAGTATGTTTAGGGATAGAAAGGGGAAGCGCCTCACATTTGTCTATATTAATTTTATATCCTGATATTTGAGAAAACCGCTGTATTGCTTGATATACATATGGTAGTGAATGTAGAGGTTTAGAAATAGTCAGCAGCACATCATCCGCAAATAAGGTGATTTTATGATGGAATTTTCCTACCTCTAGGCCGGTTATATCAGGGCAGTTGCGTATATATGCTGCCAATGGTTCAATGCATATGGCAAAGATCAGAGGTGAGAGCGGACAGCCTTGCCTAGTGCCATTAAGTATTTGGAAATTGTCTGATTGGTGCCCTATCGCCCGAACAAATGCCGTGGGCCTGGAATATAACCCTTGAATCGCCTTCAGGAAATTGCCCTCAAACCCCAAGCGTGACAAAAGATCTATCATGTATTTCCAGTCGACCCTATCAAATGCCTTCTCCGCATCCAGTGAGAGGACCAGAGAAGGCATTTTTCTATCTCGTAAAAAATCTATTATCGAAACCATTCTGCGAATATTATCAGGAGCTTCCCTATCTTTAATGAATCCCACTTGGTCAGGGTGAATAATACTGGGTAGAATATGTTTAAGTCGGTTGGCCAGGATTTTTGTCACTATCTTAACATCTTGATTGATGAGGGAGATGGGCCTATAGCTGCTACATAAGTTAGGTTTTTTTCCTTGTTTTGGTATAACTACAATTTTGGCTCTAAGGAGTTCCTCTGGTATTTGTCCCCCTTTCATAATGTGATTTGCAAACGTTATCAAATGCGGCACTAGGACTTCCCTAAACGCCTTATAGTACTCCCCCGGGAATCCATCAGGTCCCGGGGCCTTCCCAGGCTTAAGATCTTTTATAGCTGCTATCACTTCAGCCCTTGTGATCTCAGCATTTAGATTAGTTCTGTCTTCTTCAGTTATCCCTGGCAAGTTCGCCTTGTCCACAAAAGAGTTAAAAGCCTCCTTTGTCTCTGGGTTATGTTGCACTTTCGTGCCATCATATAACAACTGGTAGAACTTGGCAAACGTGTCAACGATGTCTTGTGGGTGGGTGGTAGTCTGGCCAGTCGGTGTCTGGATGCATGGAATAGAAAGGGATTGGTAGTTGTCTCTAAGTTTTTTTGCTAAATATTTGTCAGGTTTATTGGCAAAAATAAAATAATTTGTTTTCAGTCTATGTGCAGCTTTTATGGAATGCTCGTTCAATATAGATTGTAGGGTTTGCTTTTTTTTAACTAGCTTAGTAAGTGTGGCTCTAGAGTGGTTCAATTTATGCAACGTTTCTAATGTGGCAATTTCAGTGTTCAGTTGGTTAATAAGGTCGTTGTTCTTTTTTTTATATAGTGTCTTTTCTTTGATTAGGACCCCTCTGATCACCGCCTTATGTGCTGCCCAGGGCATAGCCGTGTTTTCTGTGGTCCCAACATTAATTTTCCAGTACTCTTGTATGCTATGTAAAATCCTGCTCTTAACGGGTGGATGTTTGGTGCTTGATGCATCATATGTCCATATCCTAGTTCTCTTGGGGTCTGTGAAATTTCCCAAAGTAAGCACAGTCAGAGAATGGTCTGACCAGACACATGGGTGAATATCTAAGGAGTGTATTGCTGGCTGTAATATCTGACTAGTAAATACGTAGTCTATTTTTGAGTAGCTGTCGTGCGATGCAGAGTAAAAAGTAGTGTCTCCCAACCCTTCATGCATTACCCGCCAAGTGTCTTGTAGTGTATGTTGAGCCAGGGTGTCTAGAATGTGTTTAGCAGTACTTTTCTGTCTCTTTTTTTTCTTAGACTGTTGGGTACTTGTTTGTCCAGTCAGTGATTGCAGGTCAATGTTAAAGTCCCCCGCCAGAATTATTCTTAATCTAGACCAGTCAGTCAACAAATTTGAAATAACAGCAAAGAATTTATCTTGTTGTTCATTTGGGGCGTATATGTTGCATAGAAGAATCTCTGTGTTCCCCAAACTCCCAAAGACCAAAAGGTATCTACCTTCCCTATCTGAAATAGTCTCTCTATGTTTAAAGGGCAATGATGAGTGTATTAAGATAGAGACCCCTCTTTTTTTGGAGTCTAAGGCAGAGTGATACTGCTTTGAGTAGTCTCTCGCCCAATATTTTGGGATAGTATTTTTCAGGAAATGTGTCTCCTGAAGATAAATAACGTTGGCCCTCAGTCGTCTATAATGTGACATGGCTGTCCTCCTTTTGACATCAGTGTTTAGACCTCTCGCATTATGCGAGATCAAAACTATCTTAGGGACAGTCATCGCAATTTTTGTACCAACATTTCCTCTCAATCCTACCTTTGGCATCAGGGACCCCGGACGGCATATCTCTCTCTAAGCCTCGGAATCTAAATTTGTACCTTGAAAGTAGAAGTCTGTAAACTTCTCTATTCCTCCTCTGCCCCTCTAACTGTTTCTTTTTGGTCCTATAACCCTGTAGAGCATTTCCACAAGATGAGCATAGTAATTTTGTACAACAATGCGTGCATTTAGGTAATAACAGTATAAACAAACAAATATAACAACACAACAGTAAATAACAACTAAACAATTGATTGCAATTATATCGAAACCAGCACATAAAATTTGTACTGTGCAATTCCGACATGGAATTTCAAATTTGCATCACTTACACTAAGTGAGGAGTCCCAGTCCCCATCTGTGAATTCAAGGCTTATTCAGCTTTCTGGCCACATTCAGTGACCTCTAGGTCCAAGGGCAGACCCCAAAATGCAAGAAAAAGGATAGGTGTTCTTGTCCAAGACATTCACTGATTACCTGGATGTCTCATGTTTTAGACTTCTTTTTATTTGTCACCCTCTTCCATTTTGATCTTTGGGGTTTTGCCTTCAATGACGGCATGGCAGAAGAAGCAGATGTCGAATCCTCTCTTGAGATGTCTGGAGGTTCCAAGTCCAGGAGCTTACAGATTTCCGGGATCTCATCAGTGGTTTTAATAATAAGCATTTTGCCATTTCGCATCACTTGCAGCGCGAAAGGGAAGCCCCATCTGTAGGGGATGTTGTTTTTCCTTAGCAGAAGAGTGAGAGGTTTCAGCGCATATCTTCTCTGTAATGTTTTAATGCAAAGGTCTTGAAAAAACTGGATAATGTTGCCCTGGAACTTGAATGTGGGGTTGTTTCTTGCAGCCAATAGAATCCTTTCTCTATCAGGGAACCGTAGAAGTTTAATTATGACATCCCTTGGTGGTTGGTCTGGTTTGGGCTTTGCTTTGAGGGCCCTATGCGCTCTTTCTATTGGGCACTCAGAGTCCATCGGTCCTCCCAATATAGCATGGAATAATTGCTGGAGATAACTGTGTAAATCTTCTGCTCCAATGGACTCAGGGATACCTTTGAGTCTAATGTTAGAGCGCCTGCTTCGATTCTCCAGATCTTCAATTTTTTCTTCTAGATCTTGTATGTGTTGGTTGTGGGAGTCAAGAGTCTGTGAGACTGTTGTAATTTCCTCTCCCATTTCCTCTGTGACTGTTTCCAGGGAGTCTACTCGGGATCCCAACTCTAGTATTTCTGTTTTGATATCCGTGAGACTATTAGTGACTGTAGTTTGGAAGCTATCCATCTTTTCCCACAGTTTCTCAAAGTTAGAAGCTATGTCCTGTTTGGACACTAGACCCTGCAGATCTGCTTTAGTAACGGGAGTGTGTTCTGCAGATTCCTCCTCATTTTCAGACTCCATATCTTCCTCAATTTCCGCCTGGGCAGTTTCCTGAGATTTGGCGATTTTGGAGGCTTTAAAAAAAGTGTCCACTGATAAGGGTTTTAGACCCTTGTCTCCCTTAGGTCCTTTTCTTGTAGCCATAGTATGTACGGTGATAAATCAGCTGTTTTTAACTACTTTTATTATTTTATTTTATTTTTTTATTTTTTTTTCCCTTTAAGTTTCCAACAGGTGCTTCCAACTTTCTTTTTTCCTACTTTGGAGAAGTTCCAGTTTCCCCAAACCTCTACTGGATATTGGGGTGTGCTAAGTCACTTCTGCGCCCTCTCTATCTCCTCTCACTCTCTCCAGAGATATTTAGTAGATAATGGGTGTCACGCCTCTCACAACTTGTATGAGCATTTCTGCAAATATATCATCTTTATGGTAGAAATATGTGAAAAGCGATGACACTGCAAGTGATGCAATAATGGGTATAGGGTTAGTTATAGTCGTCCATGTCAGATTGTCCCAGCACAGTGTGCCTTTGGCAGCTACATCTTCTTTATTGACTTTCTCTAGATCTTTGTCAAGCACTCAGAAGAATAGCTGAGATGGTTTTTAGACGTTCTCTCTCCCCCAGGGAAGCTGTCCTCACTGGACGTAGTCGGTAAAGGGAGTTGGGATATGACCTGCTGATTTTTCAGTCAGCAGGAAATGGAGGGGAGAGAAAACCATTCAGCAGCCCACACACACAAAAGATGTATAGAATGGTGAGCAGAGAGAGAGTTGTTGCAGGTGACTCTCCTTTCCTTATTATTGCATCCCTTCTCCCCCTCTCTGCAGTATCAGCAGCTTGTTGCAGCAAATTAAATATTTTCAACATGGGTAGTGCATTGCCTTGCAAGCTTCAATTTATGTGTCGAGTGACTTAGTTTATTTATTGTAGATCAGCTGAGGTTTGCTCAATATGCAGGAATGTTTTTTGGTGTACACAGCTGTGATAAAGATATTGGGTGGATAGCTATGAAGCAATCATACTGCATATAAAACCCACGTGGAGATGCTGCTACTGTGGTTTGTGTTTTGCTGGCTGGTAGAAATCAAGGTAAACTAAGTGTGGTCAGCAAGATGATGCATACACAAGTGTAGGAATAAATGACTGCACTGTATTGCTCCGTGTGGGGGACAAACTAGGGTTACAGGTTGTAAGGGAAATAGAAAAGTCTAAATCTGCAGGCTGATTTATGTGAGTAAAGAGTCAAGTAATCTTCTGTGTCTGCTCCTCTCTGAGTCCCAAGTATATCTCAGTATTCTTTTATATAGATGAATCTGGAGTCTTGGGTGTGAGTGTCCTACTGTAGACTTATATGATATATGTGTTATTGGTCAGCTCCTTATCTCTGGTAACCCTATACCCAGCCAACTTCGGTGTGTAAATCAGTGTTAGTTGAGGCTATATTTCAAACAAATACTATCTTGCAGTGTTGTCTGGTAGCTCCTGTAGGTACTGGAAGTAAGGAGGAGATTTAACTGATAGGAGGTCAGTAGGCATGCAAAGAAGATCCTTCAGCTAATCAATATGGTGCAATCCACATAATTATAAAGCCTCTAGACAGGACTAATGTCACAAGGTTCAAGAATTCTCTGATCCTATGTGCGGTAGTGTTTAGTCGCTATGTAGGATAAGCTGTAGTTCATAGCCTCAAATTATATATAGAGTTTTCCGTGTAGTGAGCTGAATGGTGTCGTGTACAGATGAAGGGATCACTTACATGCGCACTTGAGGTTTCACTCCTGAACCTCCGTAGCCGTGATGAAAGGGAGCCAGATAGATCGCGACCGGGCTGTCCAGTAGAGTCCCGGTAACTGATGTCCCACAGTGAAGTTGCTTCAGCCCGGAATGCTAAGAAGGTAAGGCTGCTCCCGACTAAGACATGCTGTCAGTGTTGTTGATGACAGGAGGCCTTCTCGCGCTCTCTTCCTCTGCGGCTGAACCAGCCTAAGATGGCGGCTTTTCGCGGGCTTCTGGTAAGTGCTGACGATCCGGAGTAGAGAGTGATGTTTGTAGCTCCGGATTCTGGTTCTAGCCTATTTGACTGTGGCGGGGAGTCCGGGTGAAGTCTACTCCCCCATCAGTTTGTCAGCTGTGTCTCCCTGATGTCGCTCCTAAGAGTCGCCCGTGTCGCGACTCTGTTGGAGATATATATCTCAGTAGTACGGGCCAGAGAGGTTAAAGTAGATAAGCTGAGATAGCAGGTTGTGGTATGAGGGATTAGGGTAGAGAATTAGGTAAAAAAAGTAATTCTTAGGTGAAAAAAAGACAGTTTAATTTTACATTAAGACAGGAGCTCAGTTTCTATGCTGCCATCTCGCTCAGATGCAAGCTCCGCCTCCGCCATACTATAATTTAAGAGTATCTGTTTAACTTTAATTCCACTATCTCCTGGTTGGCCACTGGCTGTTATACTGTTATATAAATAGTTGTCCATAACATGCCTCTAGTATCCCTAGTAGAGTCAAATGATTCCCCAAGTTATTCCCTATTCTCATATAATTTTTATGAACTGGGAACCTCTGGCAAGTTGATTCTCCCCATACAATCACTACCTTATTTACAATGTCATAGGAGGCATGCTAAATTGTGCATTTATGTATCACGCTAATTTGAAATTGACTTTAACAATCTTGGTGAAGTTATGTTGGCCTGTTTAATTAAAACTTTAGTAATCAACTGTGCCACATTAATGGTTATACACTTATAAGCTCATTTAACCAAAATATTCTGTTAGACAGTCCTTTAATTTTGTGTCTATGTTCTGCTATTTCACATATTGTAACCTAATCAGCAGTACTGAATAGTAGAAGCTTACTATTGCCATACCTTGTCCTTGGATTTCTTATCAGACATATATATTGCACACTTGAAATGTTATGTCATATGCTGTATGTACCTCACTATTGCTTTTGTGTTATATTGATCCATATTGATCCATATTATGTATATGTTTTCTTTCAAACCTTAAATAAAATAAAAATATTTAGTGAAAACAAAACAAAACATAACATTCTCTTAGAAAACACTTAAAACCAACTGTCCACTACACAAAACAAAACATTAACAGCCAGCACAAGCTTTTAACAACCACAATCAACCTGAAATTCAACACATATACTTACATTCACTGAAACACAGCACTGAAAAATACTACAACCCTATGCTATACTTTTACATAACCAGGATTGTAATAAATACACAATTATTTGATTTAATTTGTATATATAATTTGATATTCAACATTTTTGCAACTCTCTGGCTAAATACAACAATTGTATACAACAAAATGAGATTTCTAAAAAGAATAATAATAATAATAATAATAATTTACATTAATAGATTAAAAGGACAGTTTACCCAAAATTCTCTCCTTTAAATTGTTCCCAATGATCCATCTTACCTGGAGTGTATTTAATTGTTTACAAGTAGCTTATTTACCCATATTTTGGCATTTGAAATAACTGATTCAGCCTGTGGTATACCCACGTATAGTAAACATGTTATACTGGAGTCTCATCTATTGAATAGCCTAAATAAACACAGGCAGAAGAAGAAATTACACTCTCTGTAGGGTACAGGATAGTTAAAGGGACAGTCAAGTCCAAAAAAACTCTCATGTTTCAAATAGGGCATGTAATTTTAATCAACTTTCCAATTTACTTTTATTACCAATTTTGCTTTGTTCTCTTGGTATTCTTAGTTGAAAGCTAAACCTAGGAGGTTCATATGCTAATTTCTTAGACCTTGAAGGCCGCCTCTAATCTAAATGCATTTTGACAGTTTTTCACCACTAGAGGGCGTTAGGTCATGTTTTTCATACAGATAACATTGAGTTCATGCTCGTGAATTTACCATGGCGACAGCTCTGATTGGCTAAAATGCAAGTCTGTCAAAAGAACTGAGATAAGGGGGCAGTCTGTTGAGGCTTAGATACAAGGTAATCACAGAGGCAAAAAGTTTATTATTATAACTGTGTTGGTTATGCAAAACTGGGGAATTGGTAATTAAAGGATTATCTATCTTTTAAAACAATTATGGTGGTGACTCTCCCTTTAAGTAATAACATTAAATTTTCCATTCCTCTGTTTAAGCACTGAGCTCCGGTTTTCCGGACAAATATCAGATAAGGACAATGAGATATGCTATTACATGAAACTTAACCCATTGTAATAGGCTTTGATTTAAAAGCACAAAAACTACTTCATATATACAAATAGACCTGAAAATACAATTTCTCCTACTTTTTATACTATACAGCTGGAATAACAAATCATTGAAAACATATCAACATAAAAACAATTTTACAGTGTACTGTCCCTTTAAGGACTGACCATTTATAACATGTATGTTACATATATAACTAAGCCATGATTAGGAAACTTGTGTTATTTACCATTAAAATTCTACTTCTTTACTGTATCATAACCTGCATATATTTAAATAAGAGCCATCACAGCATAAATAATATTACACAATAATATGTTATCATTTTATATTAAAACTCTACTGAATTACTCCACTTGCAACAGAAACAGACCCAAATACTATAGATACATTTAATAACATACAGCATAGTCTTTTCTTTTCTCTTTTTTGTAACTCCTTGCATGAATCTTACATTACGCACATAACATACTTAAATAAACCTATTGATCACTTGCCATAAAAAAACTCACTTTTGTAATTATCAGACTTAAAATCACTCCCATCATTGCACTTTCCTTAGTTACTTCACTTGCAAAAACAATATATTTATATGCCTCAACAGATGGAAACACATTAAATCTCTCTTCAGTCTTTATTTGCATAAAACAAATATCACTTAAAACTAAAAATGCTGGGGGGTGGAGCCAACCATCAAACTGACTGAACGCACGCTACAAGAGTTCCAGCTCTTAACTCTACTATTAGGGGCAAATTAATAGCTCTATATGTCTTCCAATCATCCTAATAAAGACCCCTGCAAGCCCATTCCATAAGTTAAGCTGTCGGCCAAGAACGGAAGCCTAAGAATCAAAATCAACCCAGATCTAAGTCCTTGAATGCAGCCACGTGGAGTGCAGCTGCAAACACTAATAAGTAGGAAGCAGATTAGCAGTTTCACTACAATAAGCTAATCGTATCTATTGCCCAATCGCATTTGTAAAAATGGCACTGGCACCTACCGAGGGCTTCCATGAAGGGGTACAGACCTTACTGAGAAGATTCAAAAGGCAGATGGAGGAGAATCTAAGCGACCTCACAGCCCTTCTGAAATCAGTCGTTTGTAAACCCGCTGACCAACAATTTCCATCGAGGTAGGACCTACCTGAAGCTACGGTGATTGCTGAGAATGCCATTAACCCACCTAATTAAGACGCGGGACACAGTGATCTCCTTCCTTGCGGGTCTCAAGTACGTGCAGCTGACACCTCAGGATCTGATAGGCCTCAGAGACAGCTAAGTCAGAAAAAGCAGCATAGCTTGCACACGTCTACCTTATGATCCACTGGAAGTTCCTTGATGCTGGCTGAAACGCTTGAAATCCCAGCCCTGGACTCCGGTTCTGAATCAGCCAGGAGATTACCCACGTAAAGAGGCCTGAATGTGGTGCTCCGGTCCACAATGCTGGCTATCTTTTCTGCAGCTTGCTGTTTCAATACCACAATGGAGTTACAATACGATCATGGGCAAAATATGATCTCTCACCTCTGCCTGAGAACAGGTGTGGGCTAGCCTGTATATGAATAGAACTGGGGCAATTCTGAGATCTTTTTTCCCCCTAGTTAGAGACTTCACATCCACCACTTGGTGAAAGTGACCGGTGGAGAGCGATACGGCTGGAATGAATCTACATATATAGCTCTTTGGTATCTATTTATGGACACGCAAATTTATAACCCTATTTACATAAGTACCCCATAATGTTTTACTACCCTGTTTGGTCTGAAATGTTCTCTTGCTAACTTGTAATCAGTTGGGTTTGCATGTCTCTGTTTAGTTATATGGATATTTCAGTTGTGTTGGCCACTTAGGTCGTGGTTTCTAAGTTAAAATTCAGTAAGATTGTTATTACTAATGCAGGCTAGTGGGGAATTATTTCACAGTTCACTCTAGATAGCAGATCCGTTATTTAATATGTAACTGCCATGTGTGAGAGATGAATATACCCAGTATTATCTATATTTATTCCCAGCTGCTCTTGTGACCTACTATTTTTAATATAATCTATGGGCAATACATCACAGTAACTTGGGGATCTCAGTTTAGCTTTTATATAGTATATATTATACTTATTCAGTTACTTTCATTAGAGTGATGGAATGCAGCCCATATTTCCTTTAAACCCTGTCTAGTCAATACTCATATGTACTCTTGGGATACCCTTCACCTCTGCAGAAAAAAACGCCCCTTCCTGTCCCTTAGGTTCCACTTAGTGTACAGGGTATAAGCATACTAATAAAGTGTAAGCAGTGTGATATAGCTCACTTATATGATACACAGGTGGGTTATAATAATTATACTGTAGACAGGTGGTCTCTAGTTAATACGGTGGGTGGCATCTGACTATCTTGTGCCAAATTGTTCCACGTTTGTGGGGTGCTGTTGGTGGCCGAAACGGTGCCCTGTAAATGTATTATAAGATGATAATCTAGGTACTGTTATATCTACACTATTTTCTAGGTTCATATGTATACTTACTACCTCTTTAGACAATATACTTAATTCCCCTTCAAAAGATACAACGAGTTAATAGAATGAGACTAGGTTATGTGTTGTGCAGCACTAACTTGCACAGCGGATAATTTGAGTGGCTCTCGGCCGCTGATTTCTCCCCCCCTTATACCTTGGTCTAAGTATGGCCATTCCAAGAGCTAACTCTCCACATCCTGTCATTTTTTAATTAGAAGGTCATGGAGTACTTCCCCTGTAGATGTGGAGACTATTTTCTATTTAATATAATTATATAGCCCAAAAGTGACTGCTCACCTGACTACCATATGTCTCTCAGTTTTCGCGACCATTTGGCCCATAAGTGGCCACCCAATTAGTAAGCCACCTAAGCTATATTATTATAAAATAGAGGTTTAAGAAGCCTATTTATTGTTATGCATTGTTGTGTTTCTTTTTTTTTTTTTCTCCTACAAATGTCAATGTACCTTAAGCAATGCCATATATGTCCTTGATGTTACATGTTTATATCGCAAAACCTCAATAAAAATTATTTAAAAAAAACAAACTAAAAATGCTATTAATAACACACATAATTAAGAACATACATATGACTTAAAATCAAGTTACAACAATAACACTTTAAAATACTTCATTACAGCCTCAGATTTCTTAACTAAGAAACGCTGGTACACACACAGCTCTAGTCTGAATTACCATTCAGAAAAAAATGCACCAAGGTCAGCTTTTACAGCGATACACACACAAGCTTATATCAACTTGCATACCGTAAATTCACTCCCAACATTCAGCAATTTTAACATACAGCAAAATTTTTAAAGACACTGGCCTAGATTTAGAGTTCGGCGTTAGCCGTGAAAACCAGCGTTAGAGGCCCCTAACGCGGGTTTCTTACGGACTCCGGTATTTAGAGTTTATTTACCGACACTCCAAAATCACCTAACGCTGAAATTTCTACCGACACCTCAGACCCAGTAGTAAACATATACCGACAAAATAAACATCCACGAATCACAAAACAAATATTACACAAACTACACTTACACTCATACAAACACTACACTATATTTATTTCTATGATTTAATAATTTTTCATCCAAATACAAAGGATCAAAGTTGCGAGATCTCGGGTGTTAGAAAAAAATATACACAAATCCATTTTCCCATTGACTTACATTGACACACGGGAAAAGACCCTCATATACCTACATCTAACTAATAACATTATCACCAAATACACTCATCGATGCATACAAACAATATACACAACATGACATACAAACAAAATTGATTTATTACATAAAGAACACGATTTATTTACTTTGTCACAAAAGCTCATGACGTCACTCACTTTACAAGGAAAACCAGTCTTAGAAAAAAAAAAAATTTTTTTTAGAGCCTCCATTGACTTCTATTGGGAAGACGTGCTCGTGCACGCGAAACCCTCATTTCCCTAACGCACGCAAATAGCGTAGACAGAAAAACTCCAAATACCAGCGCTAGAAAAGACATGATTTCATGCGTTAGACCCAGCTATGATAAATAGATCAAGAAATGACTATTTCCCTATGGTGGATTTATGGATTTTAATTATTGAATATTCACAACACCATTAAATTGTTTCACACTTTTAGATTACATCAACTACAAATCAACATCACTAGTAACACATTATTATTTAAATAAAATTACATTTAAACTTTAAAAAAAAATCATTAAACTTTTCTGGATTCACAAACAGTACACAATGGGAAACACCTCTCATTTACCTTTATTATTGCATTTCAGTTATTCAACTCATATGCTTGCAGCAACTGCATATCTACATAGGCTTAACACATGATCACTCATGGATGCACATACATTACTTTTAACATTCACTCATACATGTGCATTCAAATGATGGGGGAAAAACACATTACATTCTCTATAGGAATCACAAAACACAACATATGGATTTTACTGTACTTTTAACATCATGATTCCATCACCAGAAACCATTAGGAATTACGTACAACAAGAACATCATTACACAAGATTACAGATGTCACTTTATGGGAAGGAACAACAATGCCAGACCGCTATATACAAGTCAGCATATGTGGGACACAATCACAATATATACGTACATGTACATAACACGCATCACCCATCACGCAACCACAAAGCACACATTTAGATTTTATTCAGCACACAATAACAATGTAGCACAATACAACAACACAATGAGGATTTCAGAACTACATAGGCAGGTTAATAATATCATGACGTCATTAGAAGATTCAACCATACACATCACAGATTCACCACTGTACCGCCCCTTTAGGAACTTTAACACTCAATACTAAAATACAACATATACGTAAACAACACTTTTGAACAGCATTATTAGGGAAATTTCAATGGGACAATTAAGAAATATTGTCAGATCGCAAATCACTTTATATACAATACTACAGATGGCATCCGGAAGTTATTCAGTATTAGTGCCATTTGAATGGGACGCATACAATATTTACAGCTCGGCAATCACTTATATATACAATACTACAAATGACAGCCGGAAGTTCTTCAGTATTAGTGCGATTTGAAAGGGACGCATACAATATTTACAGCTCGGCAATCACTTATATATACAATACTACAGATGACAGCCGGAAGTGCTTCAGTATTAGTGCCATTTTTATGGGACGCATACAATATTGACAGCTCGGCAATCACTTATATATACAATACTACAGATGACAGCCGGAAGTTATTCAGTATTAGTGCCATTTTAAAGGGACGCATACAATATTGACATCTCGGCAATCACTTATATATACAATACTACAGATGGCAGAAGGGAAGTTCGGAATTATTATTGCGATTTGAATGGGACGCATACAATATTGACAGCTCGGCAATCACTTATATATACAATACTACAGATGGCAGACGGGAAGTTCGGAATTATTATTGCGATTTGAATGGGACGCATACAATATTGACAGCTCGGCAATCACTTATATATACAATACTACAGATGGCAGACGGGAAGTTCGGAATTATTATTGCGATTTTAAAGGGACGCATACAATATTCACATCTCGGCAATCACTTATATATACAATACTACAGATGGCAGACGGGAAGTTCGGAATTATTATTGCGATTTTAAAGGGACGCATACAATATTGACTGCTCGGCAATCACTTATATATACAATACTACAGATGGCAGACGGGAAGTTCGGAATTATTATTGCGATTTTAAAGGGACGCATACAATATTTACAGCTCGGCAATCACTTATATATATAATACTACAGATGGCAGACGGGAAGTTCAGAATTATTATTGCGATTTTAAAGGGACGCATACAATATTGACAGCTCGGAAATCACTTATATATACAATACTACAGATGGCAGACGGGAAGTTCGGAATTATTATTGCGATTTTAAAGGGACGCATACAATATTGACTGCTCGGCAATCACTTATATATACAATACTACAGATGGCAGACGGGAAGTTCGGAATTATTATTGCGATTTTAAAGGGACGCATACAATATTGACTGCTCGGCAATCACTTATATATACAATACTACAGATGGCAGACGGGAAGTTCGGAATTATTATTGCGATTTTAAATGGACGCATACAATATTTACAGCTCGGCAATCACTTATATATATAATACTACAGATGGCAGACGGGAAGTTCAGAATTATTATTGCGATTTTAAAGGGACGCATACAATATTGACAGCTCAGAAATCACTTATATATACAATACTACAGATGGCAGCTGTTACTTTATCGTTTACAAACAATATTGCAGCAACATTGATCGGTCACATTATATGCACATTATACACAACTATGCACTTTCATTCATGTTAGCCTGGACGTGTGCTTGTTACTATAAGATCGCGTTTAAGAAATATTGATTACGCATATGAACAAACATTACAAACATGCACTGTATGTGGGATATTTGACACTTTCACATTGAGATTCATTGGGTGAAAACAACATTTCATCAAAAAAAAAAAAAACGCCCACTGTGAAAGCATTCGCGCCGCTCACATACAAACAGGTGAATACAATCAGCAAACATTACAAACTCACTACCATTGGACTAATCGTACTATAAATCCCCCAAACAACATGGCCAAAGCATCACTTGTGATCCACATCAGATCAAGTGCTTACCTTGTTACGCTGTTTTGAAAGATGGATGACGATGACATGGTAGACGCTGCTGGTGCTGCTATTGGCGAACTAGCTGTTGGTCGAATCAGGCAGCCTCGGCGGCTCAGACCGAGACGAAGGGGTCGTCTGGTTCGAGGTCCTCGTGTCTACAGGGTGAGACCCACCTTGGAAAACATGAGTGACTTTGAGGTTTTTGATAAGTATCGGCTCGATCGCGAACAGCTCATTGGCCTTTACGAGCTTCTTAAACCTCATTTGGAGCCACGTATACAAATAAGGACTGCTGTTCCCCCCATGAGTAAGATGCTAAGCTGTCTATACGTCCTGGCCTCCGGGAGTTTTCAATCCGGAGAACTGTACATGCATGGCCTGGCTCAAGGTACATTCTCTGTGGTGTTTGATAACTTTCTGGACGCCATGGTACGTATCAGTAAGCAATACATAGGATTCCCACAGAATGATGGTGATTGGAGGCGCCTGAAGCGGGAATTCTTTGATATTGCTCAATTGCCCAATGTCTTGGGAGCCATTGATTGTACCCACATTGCGCTGCGTGCTCCAATTGATGACTTGCCCTTCAGAAATCGCAAACTTTTTCATAGCCTCAACGTGCAGTATGTTTGTGACGCACGGATGAGGATTATGCATGTGTGTGCGAATTTTGCAGGTGCTTGTCATGATGCCCGCATCCTCTCTCTGTCGTCCCTGTGGAGACCGTTTGAGGAAAGACAAATGCCCCCTGGTTATCTCGTTGGTGAGTATTTGTGCACAACATGGTTAATTAGTTTGACAATTGCCACTGTAGTTTTAAAATGTTAGCGTCATGTTCAGCTATAGGATGCAATTTAACCATTTGTTATTTTCCGACGCTAATGTCTACTTTTAGTTAAATGCAGATATGTAGCATGTCATACCTTAAATGCTCAGAGAATGCAATGTAACCATGTATTTAGCATTTTACACAAGGTTTGTTTTCGGAGAAATACGCATATGTAGCATGTCTTAGCTGAAATGGGAAGATATTAGCTCATGCAATTTAACCATGTCATTGTCTCTTTCCGCTAATGTCTACTTTTAGTTCAATGCAGATATGTAGCATGTCTTACCTTAAATGCTCAGATAGAGAATGCAATGTAACCATGTATTTAGCATTTTACACAAGGTTTGTTTTCGGAGAAATACGCATATGTAGCATGTCTTAGCTGAAATGGGAAGATATTAGCTCATGCAATTTAACCATGTCATTGTCTCTTTCCGCTAATGTCTACTTTTAGTTCAATGCAGATATGTAGCATGTCTTACCTTAAATGCTCTGATAGAGAATGCAATGTAACCATGTATTTAGCATTTTACACAAGGTTTGGTTTAGGAGAAATACGCATATGTAGCATGTCTTAGCTGAAATGGGAAGATATTAGCTCATGCAATTTAACCATGTCATTGTCTCTTTCCGCTAATGTCTACTTTTAGTTCAATGCAGATATGTAGCATGTCTTACCTTAAATGCTCAGATAGAGAATGCAATGTAACCATGTATTTAGCATTTTACACAAGGTTTGGTTTAGGAGAAATACGCATATGTAGCATGTCTTAGCTGAAATGGGAAGATATTAGCTCATGCAATTTAACCATGTCATTGTCTCTTTCCGCTAATGTCTACTTTTAGTTCAATGCAGATATGTAGCATGTCTTACCTTAAATGCTCAGATAGAGAATGCAATGTAACCATGTAGTTAGCATTTTACACAAGGTTTGGTTTAGGGGAAATACGCATATGTAGCATGTCTTAGCTGAAATGGGAAGATACAGAATAATATAGAACTTGATTTTTTGATTTTTCTGAAAAAAAATTTTAATGGATTATCGTGTACCCAAATTTTTTTTAAAAACAAAATACTATTTTAAGGATTCTGTTTGAATTATGTTCTGTTCATAATTTATAGGTGATTCTGGGTACATGAGCCGGCCTTGGCTCATTACCCCCTTGCGTAGCCCGACTGATGTGTCTGAGGAGCGCTACAATAGGGCTCATAAGAGAACCAGGGCGGTGGTTGAAAGGATGTTCGGGCTCCTGAAGATGATATTCAGGTGCCTGGACCGTTCTGGAGGAGCACTCCAGTACAACCCAAAGAAGGTGGCTAAGATTGTTGTAGCCTGTAGCGTCCTGCATAATATTGCACAGCGGGCTGGGATGCTGCAGGCCGTCCCGGTGGACAGAGACCTCCTCAGAGATGAGGAGGATGATCCTGTTCTAGAGGGGGAATTCCAGGACGAGGGACTCGATGTCAGAGCAGACGTCATCAACCGCCACTTTAGACGGTAAAGAATATAAGTTAGACTGTAGTATTTTCAATAGATGTGAACTCTAGGGAAATGACAAGTAGAGAATTGTGCAAACATGTTAGGATTGTTCATCAAATGTTAAAAATTTGTTTCATTTATTAATATAGGTGATGCTCTGGGCATTGGGTCCTGTAGCGAGTCTTTGCCACCTGGTTTTTAAAGAGGACATCAGATGGTAAGTAGAAATGTATGGACTGTTGCTGGCATGAATTGTACACAAATACATCATATGGCATACATTTTCAAAAATAGTATTTAGTTTACACATTACTTAAAATGTACATACTCAGAAAGGGATCCTCTAGAATGACTATGGTTCAATGTCACACATTAGAGGTTTGTTCTGCTCAATATGACTCATCTTCACACTTGATAGAAAATAACACAAGTTGCTACACACGCTTAGTAAGCTAGTGACAGAAATGTATTATGAAATGGGGGGTGGGAGAGGGGTACAGAACTGATTCACACACTTGTATGAATTTTAAGTAAAATATTTCTTCCATTAGGGAGCTGACTTAATCTAAAGACTGAAAGGGAAGAATTAGAAGCCTGACAGTGAAGATTGCCCAGACTGACAGTGGGAAAAAGCCAAGATTGAAATTGAAGTATACCAATGGGATCATGTCTGGCATTATCTTTCAATTCTGCTGACCTTGAAAACCATACAAAGACATGTTCACATGGTAAGTGCCAACTATTTGATAGAATAAGGCTGTGGAGACATCCTATTGGAGACACTTAGATGATTTTCTAATTTTTAGATGGTATTTCCCAGTCCTCTATTTAATGAACTGATGAATAAGACACCTATTGAAGATCAACTGTTTACCCCTAAATTGACTTTTAAAGACCATGCATTGTCCAGGTTGGTGTACCAATGCATGCTAGTGAAGACTGTTGAATATTAGTAGCTTACATACATTAGTCATATTTAGTTCTTTAGTAGATATTTAGGGATCACAATCAGACACTTAGATGATTTTACTTTTTTAGATGGTATTTCCCAGTCCTCTATTTAATGAACTGATGAATAAGACACCTATTGAAGATCAACTGTTTACCCCTGAATTGACTTTCAAAGACCATGCATTATCCAGGTTGGTGCATGCTAGTTAAGAATCACAGGAAGAATGTTGATTATTGTTAGCTTACATACATTAGTCATACTTATTTCATCATTAGATATTTAGGGATCACAATCAGATACTTAGATGATTTTTACATTTTTAGATGGTATTTCAGTCATCTAGTTTTGAAATGATGAATAAGACCCCTATTGAAGATCAACTGTTTTCTCCAGAATTGACTTTCAAAGACCATGCATTATCCAGGTTGGTTTACCAATGCATGCTAGTTAAGAATCACAGGAAGAATGTAGAATATTTGTAGCTTACATACATTAGCCATACTTTGTTCATAATTAGATATTTATGGATCACAATCAGACACTTAGATGATTTTTACATTTTTAGATGGTATTTCAGTCATCTAGTTTTGAAATGATGAGTAAGACCCCTATTGAAGATCAACTGTTTTCTCCAGAATTGACTTTCAAAGACCATGCATTATCCAGGTTGGTTTACCAATGCATGCTAGTTAAGAATCACAGGAAGAATGTAGAATATTTGTAGCTTACATACATTAGCCATACTTTGTTCAGAATTAGATATTTATGGATCACAATCAGACAAAGGAATACATATTATAGTTGATATAGAGGTATTTGAATGGACATGAAATATTACATTTATGTTCAGCATACATATATTGTTGAAATGTGATATACATTATTATGTATAATTAGAAATTTGGATATTTAAATAGAATTTTGATTCAACAATATAATGGTGTATGTTTTGTATTTTTTTTAATCAATTTAATAAATATCTTTCAAAAATGTTGAACAAAGTTAGAGCATAGACACAAGATGATTGTAAATGTATTTTATGAATTTGACAACGTGTGTATTAACTTTGTTCCATTTTTTTATTTGTCATTTCAGATTGGCATCTGATGACTTCCAGGAATATTTTTATTTTTTCAATAAACTTTTTTTTTTTTTTACATGTTAATAATAAACATTTTATTATTAAATACATTCTTTTGAACAGATTATAATAAATATCAATATAATCTGTCAATAAAAAAAAGTTTGACTCCCATGACTGGTAGTTGGCTATTTGACAAGCACATGCATAAGATAAAATAATGCATTAATTTTAGAAAATCAACTGATTCCGAGAATATTACATTAAACTATCTTTTATAACATTAATTGGGGAGTGAGATCCTTCGATGCTTTTCTTTTGAAAATCGTAGATATTAAATTAATTTTGGATATGTAGTCAAAAATATTTATTTTTCACTTTTAAGAAGGGGAAGTGGTTCAATTACATTAAAGTGACAGTGTTGTTGAATGTAAAATTAATTTTATAAGATCTTGTATCTTCCTTAGGTATCTCTAAACATTTTTTTGATAAATTATTTAAAACTTTACTTGTATAAATGGTAGGTCATTTAACTTGATATTTTTCACAAGCTAGTTATTGGATGCCAGGTTAATCTATGTAATTTTCTAGTGGAGTCATTTAACTATAGTTAGTAATATTATGTATTTTTAAAAATCTTACCTCTTGGGTTAGACATCAAATATCTATATATAATTTTAAGTCCCCTTTAGTTTATTTTGACAATGTTAAATCAACATTCCAAATGTTTTGGTCCTTAAAGGGACATTCACAAAGTATATTGTGTATAGATTTTTAAAAAAATCATAAAATAATTTAAACATATTTATAAAGTAATATAGAATTACATTCAGTCTTTAAATATACTTTTCAAAAAATACATCAATGCACATATCTTAGTCAATTACATAAGGCAACTATATGCAACCAACAATCAGCATCAAAATAGCCTATGTAGATATGTATTTAATCCATGAATATATATAATTACAATATAATGATTGAATAACAAAACATATTAAGTTGGTCAAATATTAGAATATTATACAAAATGCATACATAACATATAGCTTAATGTCCCTCTAAGCTGAAGGCTCCAAAATACCTCCTTTAATCAATATATTTCAGTCAGTGTGTAAAACAATCTAGAAGTTAATCTAAATTTGCTTTACTCATATGTTAGACTAATTTAGCAAAAGGAAGGTGCCTAGGTTTCTGATATTTTAAGCATTATTGTGAAATGTTTCTTTAAAGGGACATGAACTCAAAATATACTTAAAGGTAGACAGTTAAAAAATTAATGATTTATACATTCTGAATGAGTATTCTATTTTAAGCAACTTTAAAAATTGTCTCGTATTATGAATGCTCCTTGTGATGTTGCTATCATTACTTTAAAATAAAGGCATTAAAAAGATAATTTATTTGCTTCAGTACTCTGGACAGAACTTGCTTGTTTTGTTTGGAATAATTGATCCAACAATCGTCAAGGACAACCCAGGTTTTTTGGAAACAATTGTCCGTAATATAAAATATCATTATTGATTTGCAAAGAAAGATAACAAGATAACTGTTAACATTTGATAATCGGATTAAATTATAAAGTTGATTAACATTTCATGCTCAATCTGAATCACCAATGCTAAATTTGTTTGGACAGTGTCCCTTTAAGAGCTTTAAATAGTGTATTTACTTATCTTCCTATCTTGACATACTTTGCTTGAAAAGCATATCGAGATAGGCTCAGTAGATGAAGATTGGTGGATGCACAGAGATGCCTTATGTGATTGGCTCAACCATGTGCATTGAAATTTCTTCTGTTGAGGATATATAAATACTAAGAGAAATTGATTTACATTTTAAAGTCTAAACAATCTTCTATCTCTACAGATCATTTGATACAATTGTTTGTTTGTAATGTCTATTTAAAACTAAAGACGCCATTGCACAATAACATATATGAGCACTTCAGAGAAATACAAGCTCAAGGTTTATTTGCTAATAACAAACAAACATGTAGTTTAACATTTATAAACAGATTATCAAAGTTACTGACATTCTAACCTGAATTTGAACATTAAGAAATATTGCGTGGGAAACGCATCTTGAAACACCAGATTAGCATCTTTAAACATTAGTCTAATGTCACGCAATAGCACACAATCAATGTGCATTATAAAGACATTTAATAGAGCAATGTCAATAATTCTCAATAAGTCAACAAATTTATTTTAAGAACAATAAAGACATACAATATTAAATGTGTATTTGTATTAAAGAAACAGACCGTTATTAAACCGAGAAATGTCTACAACATTTAATAATGTGACAGTATTAGATTTTAAAGAGAATTTAATCATTAATATTTAACGGATCACGGATATTAAATCTGCGTCACACATATCCGCATGACAGGCCCATGAGTTACAAATAAGTCTACATGAAAAATGAAGTAACAGCACCACCAAGCGGTATGTGTAAGGAAGTTACTAAGATATGAAACATTAAGGAACGGCCAATCCGAGTTCATCACACAAACACAACTTGAGTCAGAATGGTCTCACAGACATTATAACAATATTTCAAACTTTTATCCAATCAGATGTACAGATAACTTGTCCCATGGTGCATCTCATGTTTACTTCACCATATAAAAGTCCATTACACGTTGCCATCTTTGTCAGTTCTCTAATGCCTGCAGGCAGTATATATTATAATAATATATATTTTGGAAAACCCAGCAGGCATGTCAGTTCCCAGGTTCACCAAGGAGGAGAGCGCTGCACTGGTCCACGCCGTCAAGGACTTTTATCCCCAGCTGTTTGGGAACAAGAGGAGGTTGACAGATGCGCCTGTTAAGAAGGCCCTCTGGGAGTCTATCACCAATGCGGTTAGATTGGTGTGTGACGTCCAGAGGACCCAGGATCAGATCATGAGGAGATTCGGAGATATGAGGTTGCGGTTATCCAAAAAAGTCAACCTCATAAGGGACTGGGTACAAGCCCGTAAAAGAGGTGGCAAAAGAGAGGCCCCGCGGAAACTGTACCTACTCCCTTATGAGGTGACTTTATGCGAGCTCCTCAATCTCCGGGTCCCCAAAAGATTTCGATCCTCGCCATCCTCGGCCTCCTCTTCTTCCCTCCCAGCTGCGGGATCTGAAAGTCCTGACGCGGGGGCCAGGGCAGATGCTTCTCCGTCCGGTGGCCTGGGAGGAGATAGAGAATCTGAACAAGGTAATTATCCAACTTCATATAATATCTTAATATTTGTTATTTTTATCCAAATATGTGTATATAGTCAGATACTAAACCTATACAGATCTCACAACATACACTACATATGATGTTTAGATATCTGATTTTAGATTAGTGACACATGAAATAGGAATGATGTTTCTTGCGCTCTACAGAATATGCGTCACAGAGCGGAAATGTAATTTCTCATCCACGTTAACATGGCTTTGCTGTAAGTGGCATTGCTTTATACATGTTGGTTAAATGACGGATGCGTAATTCCGCTTGGAATCATTGCGCAATGATCGCGAAAATGGAATTTCTCATCCACGTTAACATGGCTTTGCTGTAAGTGGCATTGCTTTATACATGTTGGTCAAATGACGGATGCGTAATTCCGCTTGGAATCATTGCGCAATGATCGCGAAAATGGAATTTCTCATCCACGTTAACATGGCTTTGCTGTAAGTGGCATTGCTTTACACATGTTGGTCAAAATTAAATGTGAATTATTATATTAGTGAAGAATACAGTATTCTTATTTTCAATATTATAGCTAATAAAAAAAGAAGAATACAAATAAATTCTAACATATGGCCATCAATTGATGATTATGAAATAACACCAAAAAATTATTAAAGATACAGTAAACAACACAACTGATTGAAAATAAGAGTCCAGGATATATTTATCATGAATTTAATTGAGGAAACAATTAACTCATGGGACTACCAAAGGATTAATAGTTTTAAATTGATTTGTTAATAATGTAAAGATTTTAAACATGGCATGATTTGTATTAATGATATGCAATCCTCATTTAATATATTACAGATATGGATGTTGCTGTTGGATCCTCAAGCCAGGGCTTGTCACAGTATGGTATGTCTCATTTTAATTGACATTTGTCTTAGAAACATGGACAGAACATTACATACTAAATCCACATTGTTCAATATTTATATGTAATGTCCCTTTAATAGATGAAAATTTAAATAATTCTTCGGATATACTTAAATAACATATTAGATTTGAATTGCATGCTCAATACCATTCATTACATCAACATATGGAGTAGAGAATTCATTAACACCAACATTGTCAAATCAATTTAATTTTATATTAAAGGGATACTGAGCTACAATTATTAATGTTGTCATTCAGATAGAGTATGCAATATTAATAAACATTTAAATATATTACTATCATCATATGTGAAATATTCTATTGCTAAATGTATTTTAAAATCAAGAATGTACGTTTATCTGCATCTCAATTTTGGTTGACCAACCTGGGTTTTTATTGATGATTGGTGGATACCTTCAACAAACAATATTTATTGAATCCAATATTGCTTATCTGCCTTTAAGATTAAAATTTAGCAACATTCAAATTATAATAGGAGTCAATGTTAAATCATTTTGAACAGTTTGAACAGAGAAATCAATGATTTAAATTAATCATGTCAGTGTCCCTTTAAGACAAAA
This sequence comes from Bombina bombina, assembly GCF_027579735.1. Lineage (NCBI taxonomy): Eukaryota > Metazoa > Chordata > Amphibia > Anura > Bombinatoridae > Bombina > Bombina bombina. The sequence goes on from NC_069499.1 coordinate 583,598,791, forward strand.
TAGATTCATTCATATTTACATTCTTTGGATTAAACAATATTGATATATAATTCACATATTCACTGTTGGAGTTACTTTATAGATATCAGCATACTCTAACAGCACCATGATTACATATTTGTAATAATCACTTTTGTTTTGTATTGTGATAAATATGTGTTGTGTCCTAAACAAGATTACTGTACATTGCACAAATGGCTCGATGTGCCACATGTGTTTGTTTAGATTTGTCAACAGCTGCTCTTCAAAATGTGGTTTGTGTGTATTCTTTTAAGAACATTGATCAATGGGTATATTTAGATATGCAATAGCATCGTATGAGATGATTTTGATGTCTAATATAGTCTTAAACATATGTTCAATACAGAATTTTTAACAGAATCCCCTTGATTCAATCAAGCATTTTCTGGTGTAATGACTGCTCTATTCTTCACATTTTCAAGTTGATTAATCTTAAAATTCGAGACAGATGTGATTTAGTGATATCCCAAATGTGTTTCATAATATATATCTATATCATTCATAGAGAGAGTTGGTGTGGTGAGCCCACAGGAATCCAGCAGTGACATAGAGCCGCCTTTGCGGTCTCCTGGTAAGTCCATTGACTCATTTATATGTAATTGAAGGTGTATTGGTAATCAATATTATGAGCATGATTCTGATGAAGCATAACATTTGAAACAAACATATAATTTTCTCTTCTGATTATATATTAATTTTCGTTTAATATTGAACGATTAATAATTTAAACTTTATTAGTCTACACATTTGTTATTCAGAAGATGTATAACATATGTTTGTTTCCATGTTCTTTTTCGACAACAGTCATCAAGTGATACACACATGAGAAATCTTAAATGTTCTATGTACTATGCTTTTATGATTTTTAAATTAATCCAAACAATACATCGAAAATATGAATCATTGAGAATAACAAATCTAATGTAATTTGTATGCTCCATCAAAATGATGTAAATCATAACTTTGGGTGTGTATATCTTTAATGCAACATTGATGTGTGTCTTTGAACAACAGTAACATATGTTATAATATCTGTTGTTAACGTGTACACAACATGTTATGTTTTACAGAGATTGATTTAACATATGTGACGGAGGAGGAAGAGGCTGCCTTGGAGTCTAATGGTATGTGAAATATATCTATCATGTTTCCAACATGTTGGTTTATTTGAAATAATTTCATTGAAGACATTCAAAGTCTACAGCTTTTGCACTTTAAAAAGGAATATTATTTGTCTGTTCAAATACACTACTGCCCCCTTTCTATATCAGGCAGCATGAAAAATTTTGAATTGAAAATATTTAAAATTCATGCCATCATTATGTCACATGCATATTCCAGGCCAAAACACAATAATAATGTTATAATTGTACAGACAGTCATTGATATTCATCTGAGTGCCTATATGCATACCATATCCTCATTTCAGAATTGTTTACAAATTCAAACACACTTCGAAGTATATTGAAAACATAATCAATTTGAAATGCGTTGATTTGATTTCATGATGTATGAGATGTTAATATATATTTATTTAATTTTCAGATGGATCCACCACTTCTGGTCATCTGGTTTCCGCCCCTGCCCAGTCCCCTGCACAGTCACAGACCCCTCCCCATGCCCAGACCCCTGACCATGCCCAGACCCCTGCACAGACCCAGACCCCTGCCCATGACCAGACTCCTGCCCATGCCCAGACCCCTGCCGGCCATTCCCATTTTTCATTTCCTGTCCCTCCCAAAAAACGCCCCTACACCCCCCTTCGCCGCTCTTCCCGTATTATGGCCCGTACAGCTGCCCAGACCCCAACTCCCCACTCCCCAGCTGTACGGCCTACCCTGGAGCGGCAGCTCACCCCTCCCCAAACTCTTCATGGACTGTGATGCACTGTGTTACCTTGTCATATGTCTCCAATGGGGCTATGCTGGCCCTTGGCAACTCTCTTCATGGACTGTGATGCACTGTGTTACCTTGTCATATGGCTCATATATTCCTTATTTTTACAAGATTATTTATAAACGTTGTGGATGTTTTCTTACATACTAATAAAAGACATTTTATTGCACAAATCTTTGTCCTGATTCTTCATGTTATTTTTTGAAAGCTCTAGTTTATGTTGTTGATCCTTAAAGGGACCTACCAAAAATATTTTTTAGAATAAAATCATATATGTAAGACAATTGTAAATGACTTTAAGATTAACATCTCCAATGTAATCTTATTATTTGTCTTTATATATTTTTCTCTTAGCTTTATCATTGCATGATTATGATTAGCATAGTAATTGTTTTATATATGTATATATAGATTGTTATTTGTGTATATATGTATATTTCAATGTTCAGATCCATGTGTGTATTTAGAAACTCTGCATGAATTGATGCACCTTTAACAAATGATCTGAGTATTGATACAATGATATAATCCCTGTAAAGTGTTCATTTTATTGAAATAGTATTGTCTATGTGTATGCTCTTTTTAAAAACAAAATCATGTCCCTTTAAGTGATGGTGAGCACAATTGTTAATGAATGTATTTCCATTTCTAAAGCGTTTTTGTCCTTTTTACATGAACAAGGACATATAATCTTATTAATAAACAATCTTATTGTAATGTTGACAGCACATGTATTTCATTTTCAATTCTATATTATTGTAAAAGTGTAACCAAATAAATCTCTGTGTGTAATGCAAATAATTTAGATGATGAATATTTGTTAACAAATATGTTAACAAAATACATCTCCTCCCATATATGGCTATAGGTAGGCTGACAATAATTAAACTTGAATAAATGACATGTTTAATCAATCCATGTATAACTATTGTTATTCCAAAACAATCCAAACATATCTTAAAACATCAATGGCATATGTATTTCTCATGTGTATCTTTTAAATGTTAAAGATATACACCATAGCTATAGTTCAAGGGACAGTCAAGTCCGAAAAGATGATTCATGATTTGGTGACATTCCTAGATAGCAATCTAGACACATACTAGTTCCTAAAATATAAATACGTTTCTTAGTGATATGCCAAGATGTCACTGAGTCCTTGTATTGGCTGCGGTTTTTCAGCGATCTCGGATGCGCCATGTTGCTTAAGACGTCACCTGCCAGGCTGTCCAATGATTCCTTGTATTGACTGACGTTCTTACGTGATCAAGAATGTGCCTTTTATTGGATTGCGTTTTGATGCGATCAAGGATGCGCCTTTTTTTTGGGGCGTTCTTACGTGATCAAGAATGTGCCTTTCATTGGATGGCGTTCTTACGTGATCAAGGAAGCGCCATGTTAAGACGTCACATGCAAAGGTAAAAAAACGTCTGATTGGATTACGTAGTCCCGCAATATTTGTGCACGTTAAAAACGTTTGTGACTGCAGCCAATTTTAAAAACCTTGCGAATATGTATTATTTGCATCATGTTACATTGTTGACCCGTAGCTGATAAAGACCACCACATTCTCTTTTGCTGGATGTCTGGTTGAATAAACGAACGAAAGCAAAATGTTTTCATGCATATGATATTTCGAGGCAAGTGCAAATCTCTATAGTCCATGTTTAATATGTTTGTCAACAATGTTCCTTTTTCTGAAAAATGACTGTTGTGTTTAATGTTAAACATATCTAATTAATAAATATGCGCTATTGTGTTAGAATAAAGTAATCAATATGCATTTATCTTTATCATATGCTAAATATATGATGCCGACTTCTTCTAAATGTAATTTCGTTGTATATTTTATTAAAGGTTAATTAGACACTCACATTATAAATCAAAAGCTTTTATTTTGTCTCTAGTTAGATAGTCCATTGTTTAACCAATACGTTTAATTTTGCTTCTGTTCTAAGAAAATTTAAGTAATTTTCAGACTCCTCGCAAAGCCTCTGAGTTTCATGTGAGTACCATCTCCAGCTTTCTCCTGTTTGTGTAAAGGGTCTTTTCATATGTTAATGATGGGGTATTGTCTTGTTTTACGTTTGTAATGGGGGTTCATCTATATTTTCAATAGAGCTAACCCGATTTTATTTGAAAGTGTTTGAAGCTTTGTAATATTGATATCAGTATATGTTAATCTTGTTGTTTGTAGTAGTGTCTATTACATACAGTTCTGTTAAAAATATAGTATACTGTCCCTTGAATGCAAATGTTGTTTTTTGTATCATGTATGAGTTACACATTGTTTAATCTTCAAATATATTATTGTTAGCATATTTTCACCCCCCCCCCCACTCCTAAAAGGACTTTAAACCATATTCATTGTTCAAACAAATGTCTTTCCAATAAAAAATTAACACAATAATGTCTCTTTAAGAAAATAGACTTTATTTAACACGTCAATATAAATGTGATTTCAATATTTATTTTTTGACCAAGTACATGTAGATATACCAACAAGCTTCAAATATGTGTTAGCATATGTAATTTTGTTAAAGGGACAGTTTAGAAAACAAATAATGTTTTTATTCTAAAAGTCAATTATGTAATATCAATGATATCAAATGTTTCTCACCAATTGATCATTTGTCTGTGTTTATTTAAATTTGCTAGCTAAACCTATGAGGTTCGTGTGCTCATTTCTTCGAGCTTGAAGAGTGCATGTAATCATTATACAATTTGACCACTAGAGGGCATTTGGATAGCATTTGTATATGTAAAACCTTGTGCTCATACAGCATATTATTGACCATGTATTGATCATTGATATCTAAAATGTTGTTATGTCTGAACAACAAATAAGTGGTCATTTTTCATAGTCATAGATACAAGGTTAAGCACATAAGTCACACGTATTTCTCCATGTTTTGTTGTTTCCAAATTGATAATGCGTAATACAGTGTTTTCTTTGTAATCAATAATTTTCTGACTGTCCCTTTAAGCTGTGTTATTGGCATTCAAACAGTAATATGCCATCATGGATAATTGTAATGGTAATTTTGTTTGCGATTCGGGAAACAGTTTGGACATCACATCACAGAAACCAATCAATATCATGAACAAGGATAGGTATGTGATGATGTGGTTTTCACACACTTATAACCCACACTCTGCAAACAATCTGCCTCCATGGACCCGGTCCCATAGAAGTCGATTATATACAGAGTGTGGTCCACAAGTGTATGAAAACCACATCATCACATACCTATCCATTACACATTAAATAAAAAAACCCATTAAAGATGAAAACAAATACTTACTTCCTCTTCCTTCCCCTCTTCCCACGGGGCTGAGGCTCTGGGAGAGGCAACTGCCGACTCCGAAGAGTTCTCCTTGGAGATGTTGTGGGAAGAGTGGAAGGAAAAGTACTGGGACGACCAAGGTGAGGAGGAGAAGATGGCTGAGGAGGAGAAGATGGCTGAGGAGGAGAAGATGGTTGAGGAGGAGAAGATGGCTGAAGAGGAGGAGATGGCCCGGCAGGAGTAGATGGCCCGGCAGGAGTAGATGGGCCGGCAGGAGTAGATGGGCCGGCAGGAGGAGATGGGCCGGCAGGAGGAGGCCCAGCAGCAAGAGGCCCAGCAGCAAGAGGCCCAGCAGCAAGAGGCGGACCAGGAGGTAGACCAGCATGCGCCTCCCGGAAAAAATTGAACATCTCTTGGTGCAGATGAAAGATTCTGTTTTGGCCTTCTTCGATTCTATTGAGTATGGTTATTATTTGGTTTTGTCCTTCAATTATTTGATTTTGGCCATCAAGTATTCTAGTGCGTCCTTCGATATTTTGTATCCGGGAGTTACGCATCTGGTCTATGTAGTCCAGTAGAACCCGCACCTCCGCTATTTCCTCTTGTTGTGCTTGGCGGTGTACCCGTGCACGGCGGGGTGCCCGTGCACGGCGGTGTGCAGGTCCTTGAGGGTCCTCGGGTTCTGCGGGATCCTCCTCTGCTTCCGGGGCCTCTTCATCAGCTCCCGTGCGCTCTTCGTCACAGGGGGCCTCTTCCCTCCGAAGTGGAAATTCCTCCCCACCACTCTCATCCCGGGGAGATAGATGAGGCTGTGTTTCCTGTGCTGCCTCCTCCACAGACTCTGTATATTTAAAAAAAAAAAAAAAAATGTATAGATTAGCATATTTGCAAATCAAGCTTTAAATGACTTAGCTTACGATACAATTACAAATGCAGAATCATTAATCCACTTTGAAATCTAACAAACAATCAATACGATTTCAGCTTTTTCTAAACCGTGTTTGTGATATCTGTGGTCAATGTGAATGTTTTTGCGTTTGTTTTCAGTCTGTTTAAATGCACACCTAACCTATAGCCTAGATACTGATGTAACCGCAAAGTAATTGAATGCGTGTAAACCACGTTATAGCATTAATCGGATCCTTAACACATGAAACCCAATGTTTTATCTTTCATGATTTAGAAGCATACATTTTTTATCAACTTTCTAATGTACTTTTCTTATCTAATTAGCTTCATTCTCTGGATATTCTTTGATGAAAAGCATATCTAAATATGCTTAGAAGATGCTGATTGTTAGCTGAATATAGCTGCCTCCTGTGATTGTTTCACCGTGTGCATGGCTATTTCTTCATTAAAATATATCTCAAGAAGGATTCAAATTAGGTAATATAAGTACATTTGAATGTTTTGTCAAATTGTATTCGCTACCTCAATCATGAAAGTAAATGTTTGCGTATAGTGTCCCTTGAAATACATTCGTATGTGAAATTATTGTTCAATTAGCTTACCGTCAGATGAGAGTGGCAGGTTCCCGGTATCAATTCCTCCGATACCGACTACTTCCACCTCGGAGATGCTGGGCCGCAACATTTCCTCCCATCGGCAGTACTCGATTTCAAGGGCAGGTCCGCCACCGGTTCCTGCGGCATGTCGGGCCTCCAGACTTAACTTTTTTTTGAGTTCCATTTTACAGTCCCGGTAGCGATGTTTGATCGAATCCAGATCTCGGTTCCGGCCACCCACTGCATTGACTGCATTTCTGATCTCATTCCAGAGCCTCCTCTTGTCAGTCGGGGTTGTCTTCTGGTGCTGCAGCCTCCTATGCCTGGCCATATAGGCCTCTACGAGGGCCTCCTCCTCCATCGAAAACCTCGCCTCCCTAGTCGCCTTGGCCTTCCCCTGTGACGATGCCCTCTGTTTCCCGGACTGTGAAGCCCTACTCTGACCGCCACTGGGCCCAGCCACTTGGTCATCTTGAACCAAGTGGCTGGGTCCACCCACCGCTTCCACCCCCGCTTCCTGCCCCCCTTCCTGCTCCCCTTCCTGCCCTGTTCCTCTCCCCCTCCCTCTCCTCCCCCCTCTACCTGTCCCCTGCCTGGCCTCCATCTGTTCCCTAAACTAAACCCCAAATAATCAAACAAAAAGTGAGTGTGATTAAATGAAAGGGGGTCAAAATAAAGAAGTAAAAAGACAAAAAAGGTGCTTAAAGTGTGAGAGGGATGTAAAAAAACAAAGAGGGTAAGGAGTATTTAAATAAACCAAAAGAAGAATAAGACTAAAAGGAGGATATGTAAACTAAATGTAACTAGGGGATGGGTATGGGATGGGTATGGGGTATGGGATAAGAGTAAATGGGATGAAAGGGAATGGGACTACAAGGAATGGGGTATGGAGTGTAGTATGAGGGGGTAGGGGGTATGGAGTGTATGTAGTGTTATTGATAAGTGTATGTATGTATTGAATGTGTTTGCGTGTAAATGTGTTAAGTGTACAGAAAAATCACTCGCTCGCTAACTCACACTACTACAAATTCTCACTAACTCACACTACTACTAATTCTCACTAACAAACACTCCCACTAACTCTCACTAACTACCAGTAACTTACGCTCCCACTAACAACTCTCACTAACAACTCCCACTAACTCACTCACGCTCCCACTAACAGACTCTCTCCCACTCCCACTAACTCCCACTAACTCACTCACGATAACACTAACAACTGACTCTCTCACGCTAACACTAACACTAACTAACTGGAGAGGATTCTGGGTGACCAAAATACATATGAAAAACTGAAAGAAAACCCGGTTAATCTATACAAAAAAACACTGACAAACCTTTTGAAGGGAGCAAAAGAAGAGAATATTCTGAATGAAAAAGAGTATGATTACATAAATGTAACATTTCCAAAGACACCGATAATATATCACCTCCCCAAAATTCATAAAAGTTTGAACAACCCCCCTGGAAGACCAATAATCTCAGGGATAGGGTCTTTAAGTAGCAATCTGTCGGAGTATGTGGACAGACATCTCCAGAAGCTTGTCAGAGAACGCTCATCATATATAAGGGATTCTACTCAAATAATCAATCTACTCGAGGATATAAGTTGGGAAGAGAATTACATCCTGGCAACTTGTGACGTGACTGCGTTATACACGAGTATTCCCCATGAGGAAGGACTGAAAGCTGTGAAATTTTACCTGGAGAGAGAGGAAGAGATCCCAGAAAGACAATGTGAATTTATACTAGAAAGTATAAACTATATTCTACATCACAATTACTTCAGCAACGAAGGGAAATTCTACAGACAGATATGTGGGACGGCGATGGGGACCAGGTTCGCGCCGAGCTATGCCAACCTCTATATGGCCAAGTGGGAAGAAATTTTCTGGGAGTCATGTCCTGCAGGCGCGGATCTGGTCCTCTATCGCCGCTATATCGATGACATCATACTTGTGTGGAGAGGAACACAAGAAGATCTTGAATATACCTTCAAGGTGATGAACCAGAATGAAGTAAATCTTCAGTTTACATACGAATGTAGTCAAAAATCTCTTACTTATCTGGATCTGAAAATAGAAATAAAGAATAATAACATCGAAACATCAACTCACTTTAAGCAGGTGGACAGCAACAATTATGTCCACCAAACCAGTTGTCATCACAGAAATTGGAAGGCAAACATCCCAAAGGGACAACTTCTACGGATGAAGAAAAACTGCTCAGATCCACAAAAATGGGAGGAACAAGCCCAGTTAATCAAGGCTAAATTCATCGAGAGAGGTTACAACGAACATCTATTGGATCAGAAGATAGAAGAGGTCCGAAAAATTGAAAGAAAAGAACTAACCAAATACAAGGATAAATCCAGTGGGAATAATGACAACGAAATCCTGGATATACCATTAATAACAGAATACAGTGAAAACAGTAGGGTTATCGAAAACATCTTTAGGAAGCATTGGAACATATTGAAGGACGATGACATCCTAGGAGAAAAACTTCCTCAACGACCAAAGTTCGTATACAGAAGAACAAATAACCTGAAAAACAAACTAGCCCCAAGCATCAAAAAGGTCAAAAAATCTGGAATAAAAGATGTATTTGGGAAAACAATAAAAGGTTTTTTTCCCTGTCACACATGCAAGGCATGCAAATGTGGCAAAAAATCCACAATGTTCCAATCACACAATAATAAAGAAAAATACAAAATCAAAGAACTAATAAAGTGTCAAGATAAGGACGTCATATACCTCCTCGAATGCCCATGCGGTCTCCAATATGTGGGACAAACGTCCAGACCACTGAGAGATAGGATACGTGAACATTTGTTATGTATCGAAAAACTCAATAAAGAGACCGCATTATACAAACATTTTTCAGAAAAACATCAAGGAAACATCAAAACACTCACATATATGGGAATACAAAAGGTTCCCAGGGATTGGAGAGGAGGAAACCAGGAGAAAAAATTACTCACTGAGGAGTCAAAATGGATATTTCGCCTTGACTCCCTCCACCCTAGAGGTTTGAATAATAAAGAGGACCTGTCTCATCTATTGAACCTAAACTAAGGATAACATTGAACTAGTAAGGCTATGGGAGTACACCAGAGGAAACGAGAAGGATCAGAGTGACCCTCCAGACAACACACCTCAGGGAATTAAGAGCTTCCTAGGAAACTCTCATACATATAACTGTCCCCGGCCACATTTCTGCTCATATCCAAGTAAGAGAATTTGACTACCTTAAGAAAACATTTCATCATAAGAAGAAAAACATCACTAAGAGGATTATAACTATAGAAAAGAAAAAATCCTGAATAATGCCACATATATCCCACCTTGAGAGAATGAAAGTACAGATGAATAAACATCAGAAGCTAAGTGTAAATCCCTCTCCCTCTATATATCATCTCTAAACCTGTCTCTCAAACTGTCTATCTAGCCCCTAAATGTGGTAACTAGTTAAATATATCAAATATATCAAATATATTAAATATATCAGATTGCTAACCTAACATTGGCCCATTAAAAAGACCAATTCACCGCATTGATATTTACCATCATACAGATATGATGATAACTATAAAAAGCTCATATTTGAGAACACTTATAGATTCTAATATATAACAACATCAGAGAAGGGAAAAGATTTCGCCTATAGTTTATTCAGAAACTCTAATGAATATATTAGCTTTGATGATTATGGTCTATTTGTGAGACCTTCCCCACTTGATAACTCCAGAAAAAGAAATCACATAGATACAACCTGACATGGGGTTTTAATCCCATTCCAAGTGGCCCTTACGATCGGCCCTCTAATACCTAATAAAGGGGTATATACAGATTTCCAACAAAAAACCCACTATACCCAATACACACAATAGAAAGAACATTTAATATATTAGAGAAGAATCATTAACCTAGTCCTCTAAAAATATAAGCTATAATAAAAATTTAAGCTATAATTTAAGCTAAAATCTAAGCTGGATAATCAGAAAGAATTTAAAAAAACAATAATTATTAATAAATTACCGAAGACCAACAAGAAAAAGTATCTCATATACCCCCCATTTTAAACAGATAAGAAAACAACAAAGCACGGGTCTATTGAAATTTCTATATACCATCAATATGTCATTCCACTTTAAAAATGTCTAATACAGCATAAGATTGAAGAAATAAAATGCTAAGAATGTAAAAAGTATGTATAAAAGTATGTATGTACTTGTTGCAATATTTATATAATTTCTATTGTTTTAATCGCTATTTCTATTTTTTATTTCTATTTGTTATGTTATATTTACTTTTCATTATTTTTCAATTTTGACTGTGACACACAATGTCTATCCCACCTTTGACTGGACCACACAAAAGAACATATCCAATTCACAATTAACATACACTGAAAATAGTATGGAAACCGGCACTAAGAAATATTGGACCAATAAGAAAAGGGAACTAATACACACCCCCACATGTAAATAGGTAGTTGGAGTCTATTTCACAAGACTGAAATACACCACCAATAGTAAAAGGCATAGAACACACGCCCTAAATTCGACCAATCAGATAACTAGAAAATCGGAACTCATAGGAAAACATTAAATATACCATACCAAACTATATGGATTTAAGATACAAGTGTTTTATTCCAAACTATGAATAAAAAATGCCAATAGAAAAGCCCTTTCATATACGATATTAATTAACGATCGTCACCCGAAACCGGAAGTGGGAAACTGCACTTCCGGTCATACGAAAATCAACAAGGGTATAAAAAGAAGCAAAAAATTAGCTAAAACCAGTCTTGATAAAGGTCAATGCCTGACCGAAACGCGTCGACTGGTAAGTGATACTCTGATAGGGAGCTATTTTGTAAAACGTCTGCACTATTATTGTTCTTGTATCTTTGACAGAAAGGATCAATATGGCAGATCACTGACTGACCGATTGGGTCATCACTTAGGAGTCTTATCTACATCTAACACTTGGGAGAAAAAACACTGGGAGGAATACCACTACATCTGTTTGGGACAAACAAGTACATTTTTTCATTTTTCATTTTTAATTTTTCACATCTGACATTCTCCACTGTTGTTTGACTGTTCACTTTGTTTCAGGACTTTTTTGGACCTTTTTTTGGATTTTTATATTTTTATATTTTTATATTCTAAATTATATTTTTTATATGTTTTTTTGGAGTTTGCCATTGTACACTAACACTACACAATTTAACGATTGCTAGTTGTGTTCACATCATAGGTTTACACTGATCTTTACACTGTTCTTTGTTAACCTTTGTTTGCACTTTATTATTTCACACTGATGTGTTAATAAGAGCACCCACACTCAATCAAATACCATTCAATCCATTTGCTTTAAAGCACTGTTAAGATACATAGCTTGTATCATTGACTCACAACATATCAGATTTCCAAACCAATCGAAGTACTGATAAAATCAAGTTTTGGATACATCTGTTTTTACTGATTGCTTTTACATTTTGTTTTAATTATTGTAAATCTTGGATCCAGGATATATGTATATATATTTTTTATGTACTCTAGATATATTTTAACTGTTTTCTATATTCATTGTAATAAATGATATAATTTCACTTAGACCCAGCCTTGTCCTTTTGGCGCTTTAATAATAATTTTTCTTTCTGAATATCCACTTTTCTGACCGCTAGGGGTCAATTTATTAGAGCAAAGGGTCCCTTTTAGCATTAGGCGCTTAGTGTCCACCCAGATATAGTAAACACTCCCACTAACTCTCACTAACTACCAGTAACTTACGCTCCCACTAACAACTCTCACTAACAACTCCCACTAACTCACTCACGCTCCCACTAACAGACTCTCTCCCACTCCCACTAACTCCCACTAACTCACTCACGATAACACTAACAACTGACTCTCTCACGCTAACACTAACTCACTCACAAAAATTCACCAACTCTCTAATATTAAACCTCCAATCTCCAAAGACCCAACAGCAACACAGTCAAAGAAGCCCTGCTTGTGTGGTGCTTATATACCCTGTGTAAATGTTTAATGATGTACCAATTTCCCTTGTAATTAGTGTTCAGGTGTGCTTTATTAGCAATTAATATTAGTGCAATGTGTATTAGGTGTGTGAATTTGCGCATGCTCATTTTGAGTTAGTATTTGTGGAATGTGTAGAATGCGATGATGTCATAGTGGTCGTTTTCTCTAACATTGTCCAATAGTATTCTTTTTAAATGTGAATTTGCGATGGTGTGTTCTTAGTGAAGTGTTGTATATGTATGTTTGTCCTAATATATAGTGATATTGAATGCGATTATTTTTCTAGTGTATGTATATATTTTTTATTCCTTGTTGTTATTTTGCGATTTTCCGCATCTTAAAGTATATGCGTATTCCCCGTATTAAATGTTATTTAAAATCCCCCCGCTTGTGCATGTGTAATGCTTCTGTGCTTTGTTTATTGATTGTTGTTGTGACATTTGCGGCGTGTTATTGTTGTGCATGATGTGGTATGCGTCATATGACCGAGCTGTGCGTATTCTCGCGAGATCGAGTGTTAGGTGAAAAAAGCAATTTTTTGCCTTTCCCATTGATCTCTATGGGAGACTGTCTAACGCGGGCAGGATTACGCGTGTGACATACACGCGTTAAGAGCATCGTTAGATGGTCTTATTTGAACTCTAAATACCGGAGTCAAACAATGCCGTGCGTTAGACATAAAACACGCGTGGCGTTAGCAGGCCATCTACCGCCGAACTCCAAATCTAGGCCACTGAAAACATATTTTATTAACTTTCTCTCTCTTTAAGGAAAACATATATTTCAAACATACCAAAGACATTAGAAATATGATAAGATAAACTTCAAGGCTTGAAAAAGGCTCTTTGGAGCTTAAACGCGTTGCTTACTACAGACTGTTCTGCCTAACAAGTGTTTGTAAACACTGGAACATTATTGAATCACCAAGACCGGAAGAATCGTCAACCTGTCAATCCCGCAATAGTGGGCGTGTCCGGAACGACACGGACTGACTCATCGGCGTCCTAGGAGGTTATCACGCTGAAAAGTTTTCTTTTGCCTAAGCTCTTAGAAAGTGAGACTCTGTACTACTCCTAAAATACGTTGGGGTAAATTTCAAAGTTTTTTCAGCAACCAACTATAAGGTACAATATACGGATACTACAACATAAGGATAAGATCTTACTACTAAGCTGCTAAAGACTGTCTTACTATAACGCTAACTGAATACTCTTTTAACAAACGGTACATTTGTTTGAAGGTTTGTTCTCTATGTTGCTATTTTGCATTAACTCCTGATAATAAGTCACTGAAAAGGTTCTGTTAGCTACAAATGTATGATAGATATATCACATTCATATGCACTAACTGAGACCTTTATTATAATAACACAACAAGCTTTTTCATATATAAGGACAGTGATTATACTGTGCTATATAATTGTGATCTCTGTTTTCTGCTGGAAAGTGATATATGAATCTTGCCAATTGGTATTTTAAATAATACTATATAATACAAGTTTTAAAGCTTTATTAACTCGGCACCTAAAGCTTTTGAATTAATTTTATATAACCAATTTTATTAAAATATATATTTAGTTTGTTGGTACCAACATAGGTGGATATAATTTATTAGATGATTGTTATGCTATTGTGTTTCTTTAATTTAAATAAATATTTTTAACCAGCATTGTTAGTATATATTATTAAGAACTTTTAGTATATATATATATATATATATATATATATATATATATATATATATATATATATATATATATATATATATATAATTTTTAGAATGGTATATTAGCACCCATATATTGCCATTGTTTTTCTGGTAGATCTTTAGCTAGTGGTCTATACACAGGCGCACACATATAAGAATAATTTTTTGTACACACAAGAAGAACACATTTCCATAGATTGGGTGAAAAGTAATCATTTGCCGTTTTTCAACACAGGAACATCTATTAAAAAGGAATAGAATACAAAATGGCTGATTTTAAAGTCAACAAACAAAAGTGACAAGTTGCTTTAAATAATTGAAAGGCACAGAAAGACATTTGCAGTTGCTGACTGGTTGTCTTAAATAGTACAATGGCTCTTGCTCTGTATTGCCTGCAGTCCCTTGCAGACGGTGGGCAAAAACTATTATGAAATAAAACATTTGCTTTTGTATTTGTTGTGATTTATTATGAAAGTCAACAAAGCTGCATGGTTGCCATTGCACCACATATTGGGCTTGATTACAAGTAGAGAGCTAAATTATCACACTCTCGCAAACAAACAAATTTGCCCATTTGTGTGAGAGCGATAATTAACCAGCCATTACAAGTGGCTGGTTATTGCTACCGCGAGCTCGCGGTAGCAATTAGCGCTCAGAAAATTAATCAGAGATCCGATCTCTGGTTAATTTTCTAAAAGTGCCCCAAATGCCCTCAAAATAGAGGGCATTATAGTTGTTTATTTAAAAAAAAAAAACAAGTATTTTTTAATAAAAAAAAAAAATTTAGTATTTTTTTTAATTAAAAAAAAAACTGTACTAGGCAGTTTTGTGGGGCTTTAAAGTTGGTGGGACTGGGGTCCCTGTGTGTTCTCATAGACCGCAATGTAAATATATATGTATATGGATTTCTGCACAAATTGGTCATAAAATGTGATCTGATCATCATCTAAGTCACAAAAATAGACAATCACAGTCTGCTTAAACTAATAACACACAAAGAATGAAATGTTGCCATGTTTTTATTGAACACACCATGTAAACATTCACAGTGCAGGTGGAAAAAGTATGTGAACCCTTGGATTTAATAACTGGTTGAAACTCCTTTGGCAGCAATAACTTCAACAAAACGTTTCCTGTAGTTGCAGATCAGACGTGCACAACGGTCAGGAGTAATTCTTGACCATTCCTCTTTACAGAACTGTTTCAGTTCAGCAATATTCTTGGGATGTCTGGTGTGAATCGCTTTCTTGAGGTCATGCCACAGCATCTCAATCGGGTTGAGGTCAGGACTCTGACTGGGCCACTTCAGAAGGCGTATTTTCTTCTGTTTAAGCCATTCTGTTGTTGATTTTCTTCTATGCTTTGGGTCATTGTCCTGTTGCAACACCCATCTTCTGTTGAGCTTCAGCTGGTAGACAGATGGCCTTAAGTTCTCCTGCAAAATGTCTTGATAAACTTGGGAATTCATTTTTCCTTCGATGTGTCAGAGTATATGAGTATTATGATTAATATTACATATGTATACATATATATGTATATATATATATATATATATATATATATATATATATATTTTATACACTGTATATATTAGATGAGACCTCAGGATTAATTGAACATGAATTTGTTGAACACAGCTTCTAATCCACTGTGGGTCCCAACCCCCTACCAGATGGGTTTAGCTGGGTGAATACACGTTTATCAGGATTGAAAATCAGCATAGCTTTTGAAGCACAAACCCCCTGCTGTGTAAAACACTCAAACAAATTTTTCTAAAGGAACTATAACTCAGTGACCCTATTCAATTGACTATATATGCAGAGTTTTATAACTCCAAGACATTTGGTGATGAGAGAAAAGAATGTGTTCAAGGACCCCTCTGGAATTTGTCACCTAAACCTTTGTGGATTCAAAGTAAGACATGTGTTGCAGATATACGGCTGGGGGGAAGGTGACACAAATGGAATTAGATACATTTTGCAAGGGGAACAATGCCAGTTTTCCATGTATGTTTAAAATGATTCATGATATATATGTTGAAATTAAACACATTGTATTGAATGGATAATTGCTGCAGGGGATGTTTATGTGGGAAATGGATTCAGAATTAATATAGAGTGGATAACCATTTTGATAATCCCATATTTGAAGTGCATATATATAACATACATTTTCTATTTTTCAGGTGGACCATGGGAAAAATTCCTGCATGCAAGGACTGTGGGAGACATAGAGCATACTATATCATGTGAAAACATATTAGATATATAAATGCCATACATTTCAAAATAATTAGCAATATAAATTATTCAATATAAATAATGTTAGACACATGTTTCATATCAAAATGACCAGAGAGGTAATGTGATCTTACCCGTCTGTGATTAGTATTGCGAACTTATTAATATGAAGAAAATTATGGTGGTTATTACACATTTTAAAGAAAGATGTTCAAATGTATAGCTGTATTTGTTTGTCATGCTGCATTTGTTTTGTGCTGTCTGTTTGTAATACTGCCACCCGATGGACAAGGTACGGTGTTGCGACACAGGTATTACAGCCAGGAGACAATTGGTTGTTGCAAGGATGCATCTCCTTAGCAACGCACACTCACAAAGTGAACCAATAGCAGGGACAAGGTTTCGAAGGGCCACCCATATTTCACACCAATGATTACACAATAAAGTTGTATGCAGAAAAAGGAAAAAGACTGACTGCTGAGTTTGTAACTGACTGAAACTGTTTGCGTGGGACACAGTCAAACTATAAAACAAAGTGGGCCATACTTCTCCTTTTCCATTGCAATTACACTTATTTTATATGAGGTGGGACAAGTCTTGAAGCTGAATATCATTCATGTATTAATAGATTGCTATAGCAATTAAATTTAAGAGCACTCAGTATTTTAACTGTGCTCATAATCTGATATAAGTCTAAGTTTGTATCTTGCATGCTAAATAATTCATCTGTGTAAAATATAGGATATATATACAGGGAGTGCAGAATTATTAGGCAAGTTGTATTTTTGAGGATTAATTTTATTATTGAACAACAACCATGTTCTCAATGAACCCAAAAAACTCATTAATATCAAAGCTGAATAGTTTTGGAAGTAGTTTTTAGTTTGTTTTTAGTTATAGCTATTTTAGGGGGATATCTGTGTGTGCAGGTGACTATTACTGTGCATAATTATTAGGCAACTTAACAAAAAACAAATATATACCCATTTCAATTATTTATTTTTACCAGTGAAACCAATATAACATCTCAACATTCACAAATATACATTTCTGACATTCAAAAACAAAACAAAAACAAATCAGTGACCAATATAGCCACCTTTCTTTGCAAGGACACTCAAAAGCCTGCCATCCATGGATTCTGTCAGTGTTTTGATCTGTTCACCATCAACATTGCGTGCAGCAGGAACCACAGCCTCCCAGACACTGTTCAGAGAGGTGTACTGTTTTCCCTCCTTGTAAATCTCACATTTGATGATGGACCACAGGTTCTCAATGGGGTTCAGATCAGGTGAACAAGGAGGCCATGTCATTAGATTTTCTTCTTTTATACCCTTTCTTGCCAGCCACGCTGTGGAGTACTTGGACGCGTGTGATGGAGCATTGTCCTGCATGAAAATCATGTTTTTCTTGAAGGATGCAGACTTCTTCCTGTACCACTGCTTGAAGAAGGTGTCTTCCAGAAACTGGCAGTAGGACTGGGAGTTGAGCTTGACTCCATCCTCAACCCGAAAAGGCCCCACAAGCTCATCTTTGATGATACCAGCCCAAACCAGTACTCCCCCTCCACCTTGCTGGCGTCTGAGTCGGACTGGAGCTCTCTGCCCTTTACCAATCCAGCCACGGCCCATCCATCTGGCCCATCAAGACTCACTCTCATTTCATCAGTCCATAAAACCTTAGAAAAATCAGTCTTGAGATATTTCTTGGCCCAGTCTTGACGTTTCAGCTTGTGTGTCTTGTTCAGTGGTGGTCGTCTTTCAGCCTTTCTTACCTTGGCCATGTCTCTGAGTATTGCACACCTTGTGCTTTTGGGCACTCTACTGATCTTGCAGCTCTGAAATATGGCCAAACTGGTGGCAAGTGGCATCTTGGCAGCTGCACGCTTGACTTTTCTCAGTTCATGGGCAGTTATTTTGCGCCTTGGTTTTTCCACACGCTTCTTGCGACCCTGTTGACTATTTTGAATGAAACGCTTGATTGTTCGATGATCACGCTTCAGAAGCTTTGCAATTTTAAGAGTGCTGCATCCCTCTGCAAGATATCTCACTATTTTTGACTTTTCTGAGCCTGTCAAGTCCTTCTTTTGACCCATTTTGCCAAAGGAAAGGAAGTTGCCTAATAATTATGCACACCTGATATAGGGTGTTGATGTCATTAGACCACACCCCTTCTCATTACAGAGATGCACATCACCTAATATGCTTAATTGGTAGTAGGCTTTCGAGCCTATACAGCTTGGAGTAAGACAACATGCATAAAGAGGATGATGTGGTCAAAATACTCATTTGCCTAATAATTCTGCACTCCCTGTATAGTTATCTTAGAATTGGTCTTAATTATAAGCAATTAGGAATTGTTCCAATCTAAATAAATAGATATTTAAATAACTGTTCATATTAAGAATATACTTGTGTATGTACTTTTGTATCCAAGTAAGAATTTTATTAGAATCAAATTTTAGCTAAATAACCGAATATACAATTATTGACCTATTGTTTGATTTAAGCACTGTTTAGAATCGTGCCAGTCTGAATGTTTAGTGGTTTATATTTAGCCTCATTGTGTTAACTGAATGAAATTCAATTGTGAGTAAGGCTGATTTTTAGAGATAAATTTGCATGAGCTTGCATAGCATATTTTAAATAGTTTTAACGCATATAATATTGACTCATATTCTAATTATTACAATTATTTATGTATCAACATGTTCATAATTATTTAATAATAATAAAGAATTCAGATACTTATATTAATTTTGTTGTCTTAGTAGAAGTATATTGATTGTGGGTTCAGTCTAAAGAAAGATTGTTAAATATATTCCCTGCCATATACTCACACATTGTTTGGAGAATACTGCTAAGATTTTTATAATTATACTGACAGATGATAGCAATCCGTCCAGGCCCTGACGCAGCAAAGCAGCCCCAAACCATGATGCCACCACCACCATACTTCACAGTTGGGAAGAGGTTTTGATGTTGGTGTGCTGTGCCTCTTTTTCGCCACACATAGTGTTGTGTGTTTCTTCCAAACAACTCAACTTTGGTTTCATCTGTCTACAGAATATTTTGCCAGTACTGCTGTGGAACTTCCAGGTGCTCTTGTGCAAACTGTAAACGTGCAGCAATGTTTTGTTTGGACAGCAGTGGCTTCCTCTGTGGTATCCTCCCATGAAATCCATTCTTGTTTAGTGTTTTACGTATTGTAGATTCGCTAACAGGGATGTTAGCATTTGCCAGTGACTTTTGTAAGTCTTTAGCTGACACTCTAGGATTCTTCTTCACCTCATTGAGCAGTCTGCACTGTGCTCTTGCAGTCATCTTTACAGGACGGCCACTTCTAGGGAGAGTAGCAGCAGTGCTGAACTTTCTCCATTTATAGACAATTTCTTACCGTGGACTGATGAACAGCAAGGCTTTTGGAGATACTTTTATAACCCTTTCCAGCTTTATGCAAGTCAACAATTCTTAATCGTAGGTCTTCTGAGAGCTCTTTTGTGCGAGGCATCATTAACATCAGCCAATGTTTCTTGTGAAAAGCAAACCCAGAACTGGTGTGTGTTTTTTATAGGGCAGGGCAGCTGTAACCAACACCTCCAATCTCATCTCATTGATTGGACTCCAGTTGGCTGACATCTCACTCCAATTAGCTCTTGGAGATGTCATTAGTCTAGGGGTTCACATACTTTTTCCACCTGCACTGTGAATGTTTACATGGTGTGTTCAATAAAAACATGGCAACATTTCATTCTTTGTGTGTTATTAGTTTAAGCAGACTGTGATTGTCTATTGTTGTGACTTAGATGATGATCAGATCACATTTTATGACCAATTTGTGCAGAAATCCATATCATTCCAAAGGGTTCACATACTTTTTCTTGCAACTGTATACATATACAGTATATTTATGTGTTAATATGTGTATAATATAATATTTATGTGTTAATATGTACATAATCATATACATATATATTTTAAAATGCTGCACTACTTACCCCCTTCGCTGTGCAAGGTTCTGATGCCGTTTCTGACTGAGCCACCATGAACGTGTTTTCAAAATGAAATGCACCTAGGTGAAGGATTTTAAAATGAAATTGCACCTTTGTGAACACAAAGGCCTCTATTTAACAAAGTCTGACGGACTTTATCCGACAGTGTGGATCAGGTCCACCAGACCTCGCTGAACACGGATAGCAATACACTCTCCGTATTCAGCATTGCACCAGCAGCTCACAAGAGCTGCTGGTGCAACGCCGCCCCCTGCAGACTCGCAGCCAATGGGCTGCCAGCAGGGAGGTGTCAATCAACCCAATTGTACTCGATCGGGTTGAATTCCGGCGATGTCTGTACACCTGCTCAGAGCAGGCGGACAGGGTTATGGAGCTGCGGTCTTTGTGACCGCTGCTTCATAACTGCTGTTTCTGGTGAGTCTGCAGGCTCGCCAGAAACACGGGGCATCAAGCTCCATTCAGAGCTTGATAGATAGGCCCCTATGTCTAAATATGTTCACCACAGTGTTTTATAGTTTAATAATGTAGGAGTGAGCGCTGTAGAACACATTGTCTTCCTCATGTTTTCAGATGTAGATCGCGCCAAACTACAAAATAGTGCTTTTAAATAAATTAAATGTAAATATTGTAAAATAACAATACTATTAACATATATAAAGGGGCAATATAGTCATTGAGCAATCATGCACAGTATACCCATCATGCCGAGATACAAATGGCATTCACATGGTTTAGCAATGTTGAGGAAGGAATCCGGTTGCAGTAGATTACTTTTGAACTCACAATTTGAAGGGACAGTCTACTCTAGAATTGTTATTGTTTAAAAAGATAGATAATGCCTTTATTATCCATGCCCCTGTTTTGCATAACCAACACGGTTATATTAATATACTTTGATTACCTTGTATGAGTTCTATACCTCTTTGATTACCTTGTATGCAAGCTTTTTGCAGACTGCCCCCTTATTTCAGTTCTTTTGACAGTCATGCATTTAGCCAATCCGTGCCCTCTCACTTGTAAATCCACGGCCGTGGTCACAATGTTATCTGTATGGTACACATGAACTTACGCACTCTAGCTGTGAAAAACTGCCAAATGCATTGAAATAAGGGGCGGCCTTCAAGGTTTTAGAAATTAGCATATGACCCTACCTAGGTTTAGCTTACAACAAAGAATACCAAGAGAACAATGCAAATTTGATGATGAAAGTGAAGTGGAAAGTTGTTTAAAATTGCATTCCCTATCTGAATCATGAAAGTTAAATTTTGAATAGACTGTCCCTTTAACCCTTTGAGTGCTAATGATGGCTCTGAGCCGTCACAGAGTTTCCCACTCTGGTGCTAATGACGGCTCAGAGCCATCACTAGCACTCTCCCACCTTGAGGGAGATCTGGGGACTCCCACACGCTCCTACCCCGGCGATTGGGCCTGCATAGTGACAAGCATCGCCGGGGCTTCACATTATGCGTGGTGACATCACGCGCAATAACGTGATGACGTCACAACGCAACTTTTATTTATACTTAACATTTTTAAGTATAGGAGCAGGGGGCATGCTGTATCTCAGGCATCTAAGCAGCTACAGACCCCCAAGACCCACCATTGGAAAGGTAATCACCTAACCTTTCCAACAGTATGTCTTGGGGATCGGAAAAATGTTGTTAAAAAAAAAGCACTCAAAGGGTTAATACACTTTTTACCTGTGTGATTACCTTGTATCTAAGCCTCTGCAGACTGCCCCCTTATCTCAGTCCTTTGACAGACATACATTTTATTCAATCAGTGCTGACTCTTATATAACTCCACGGTAGTGAGCACAATGTTATCTATATGGCACACATGAACTTGATCTGTGAGGCTGTTTTTAACAGTTTAGAAATCAGTTTGAGTCTACCTAGATTTAGCTTGCAGCAAATAATACCAAAAGAACACATTTTTAAAGTAAATTGTTGTTTAAAATTGCATGCCCTATCTGAATCATGAAAGTTTAATTTTGAGTAGACTCTCCCTTTAAATTATCCTGATTTGAAGGCCAGTTATGAACATGCCTGTACTAAAAGTGACAGTGTGAATGTGACTTTGAAACAAACATTAACAGAAAGACATTGCTCCATCATTTCTAGCCTTGGGGGTTGGGGTTCTGATCCCACTTTTCCTGCAGGTCCCCTTAGCTGTACAGGATATCACATACTTAGCACATATGCAAATGAAGATATGCATATGTAATTGTGTGTCCTGCCCACTGCAGATGGCTTATTCAATAGCGATAAATAGAGCTTTTACAAATCAATACCAGGTATGTTAATACACCTTTAAATTGTCTCCTGTGGCCATTTCAGTGTGTCATGCACATGTGCAAGATAATAGAGTGACTCCAAATACGGTAGGGATACTTGCAAAGATGTGCAAGACCATTTGGGTTTTATCAAGTGCTTTGAGGTGTTGGATTTGAAAAGGTAAAACTGGTTTCGAAAATGTGTTGAAAAGTCTCTTGAAAATGGATTGTGATAGCTTTTTGGCTCCATGTTAAGAACAGGGATTTACTCTTTGAAACCCCTAATAGTGGGTGGAGGAAATAGCCAAAAATGCACTTTTGTTATGTTGTTTGCGTGATGGGTATTTTTTGTCAGCAATTTTTTTTTCTCCATTGACTTCTATGGGGAATGCGAAAATGCAATGACGTTTGCGTGATCATCGGTGTTAGTTTTTTTTCACGCTATTCGAAATATTAGTTTTTTTGGAACTTGTAATACGGACGCAACCCGACAAGTGCAAAAATGAAAATCCTATTGGAGTTTTTGTGATAGTTGAAGAAAAAAAAAAAAAAACTGCGCCACTTGTAATCTAGCCCTAGGATTTGAAATTTTAGTTTTTCAAGAGCCAACCTCCACCAACATATACATTGCAATATAATGCTTTTAAAAAAAAGATTTATTGCGATTTCTCTCTATGCTTGCGAGTTTTCGATTATCAGGCTCTATACTTGTATTGTCAAATTTGCTTAATTCTCTTAGTATCCTTTGTTGGAGAGTAGGCCCAAGAGCAGCAATGCCCTAATGAGAACTAGCTGAGACCATTGCTGCTTCTGAGCCTACCTATGCTTGCTCTTCAACAAAGGATATCAAAATAACAAACCAAATTTGATAAAAGATGTCAATTAGAAAGTATCTTCTGATGGATTTAAAAGCCACTGTTGAAACATCTCCATGCAAGGTTTAGGATGTGTCACAATGCTAATTTATTTGAAAAGTAAAAAAAAAAAAAAAAGAACATTAAATTAAAATATAATCACGATAAAGGACCAGATTACAAGTGGCATGCTAAGTAAGCATGCAAGTGAAACCCGACACAGGCTATCCAAATATCACAACAGTGTTAAGTTATCACTGTTAACGTATTCTCCCCATAGAAGTCAATGAAGAGTGCAAAAGAAAAAACCTAAAACCTATTGATTGCGCACTAACCCAACAGGAGTTCACATACAGAACAATGTAATTTTTATTAGAAATATATATTTATATATATACAGTATATATATATATATATATATATATATATACACACACCTATACCTGTATATCTATTCATAGATATATAGGTATATATAGTTATTTAAATTAACTATCAAATATATATATATATTTAACAATAAAAATTAAAAATAAAATTATGTGAAGAACATAGGAGTGTAATAGTTTTTAATATTTAATATGTAATATTTCACTATTTATTTAAAAAATAAATATAAAATGTCAAAAACATTAATAATTATTAGATACGGTGTATATATATATATGGATTATTTAGAATTTTTTTACTGTATAATAATCTTTAATAATTATTATTATTTTTATAATATTTTAATATAAGATTAGATTAGTAATTCTTCATGTGCGCTAACCTGACACCTCGTTAGCCCTAAAGCACGAACCCTAATGCACGTTTCGCATATTTTACATTCCTATGTTCTTCACATAGGAAAAAGGGTAATTTATTTTATTAAATATATGTTTCTATATATACAGTCATATGCAAAAGTTTAGGCACCCCTGACAATTTCCATGATTTTCATTTATAAATAATTGGGTGTTTGGATCAGCAATTTCATTTTGATTTATCAAATAACTGAAGGACACAGTAATATTTCAGTAGTGAAATGAGGTTTATTGGATTAACAGAAAACGTGCAATATGCATCAAAAAGCAATTAGACAGGTGCATAAATTTGGGCACTCCAACAGAAATATTGCACATAATATTTAGTAGAGCCTCCTTTAGCAGAAATAACAGCCTCTAGACACTTCCTATAGCCTGTAATGAGTGTCTGTATTCTGGATGAAGGTATTTTGGACCATTCCTCCTTGCAAAACATCTCCAGTTCAGTTAGGTTTGTTGGCTGCCGAGCATGGACATCCCGCTTCAAATCACCCCACAGATTTTCAATGATATTCAGGTCTGGGGACTAAGATTGCCATTCCAGAACATTGTACTTGTTCCTCTGCATAAATGCCAGAGTAGATTTTGAGCAGTGTTTTGAGTCGTTGTCTTGTTGAAATATCCAGCCCCAGCGTAACTTCAACTTTGTGACTGATTCCTCAACATTATTCTCAAATATCCGCTAAAATTGAGTGGAATCCATGCGACCCTCAACTTTAACAAGATTCCCAGTACTGGCACTGGCCACACAGCCCCACAGCATGATGGAACATCCACCAAATTTTACTGTGGCTAGCAAGTGTTTGTCTTGGAACGCTGTGTTCTTTTGCCGCCATGCATAACGCCCCTTGTTACGACCAAATAACTCAATCTGTGTTTCATCAGTCCACAGCACCTTCTTCCAAGCTTTGGCTTGTCCAAATTTGCGTTTGCATACCTCAAGCAACTCTGTTTGTGGCATGTGTGCAGAAAAGGCTTTTTCTGCATCACTCTCCCATATGCTGAATTGTTGAACGATGCACAGTGACATCATCTGCAGCAAGATGATGTTGTAGGTCTTTGGAGGTGGTCTGTGGGCTGTTTTTGACCGTTCTCTCCATCCTTTGCCTTTCCGATATTTTACTTCTGGCCTTAACAAGAACTGTGCATGTGGTCTTCCATTTCCTCACTATGTTCCTCACAGTGGACACTGACAACTTAAATCTCTGCGATAGCTTTTTGTAGTTTTCCCCTAAACCATAATGTTGAACAATCTTTGTTTTCAGGTCATTTGAGATTTGTTTTGAGGCCCCCATGTTGCCACTCTTCAGAGGAGAGTCAAAGAGAACAACAACTTGCAATTGGCCACCTTAAAGACCCTTTCTCATGATTGGATGCACCTGTCTATGAAGTTTAAGGCTTAATGGGCTCACCAAACAAATTACGTGTTCCAATTATTCAGTGCTAGGTAGTTACAGGTATTAAAATCAACAAAATGACAAGGGTGCCCAAATTTATGCACCTGTCTAATTTCGTTTTGATGCATATTGCACATTTTCTGTTAATCCAATAAACCTTGTTTCACTACTGAAATATTACTGTGTCCTTCAGTTATTTGACAGATCAAAATGAAATTGCTGATCCAAACACCCAATTATTTATAAATGAAAATCATGGAAATTGTCAGGGGTGCCTAAACTTTTGCATACGAATGTATATCTGATAATGTTAATGTAAAATAGGTATCTATATCTAAATATCTATAGGAATAGATATACAGGTATATATATATATATATATATATATATATATATATATATATATATAAATATGTGTTTACAATAACAATTACATCCTGCAAGTGAAGAACATTGGAATGTTAAACATGTACAGTAAATATACAGTAAAACAGACACACATGTATATATATATGGTCACATATACATACATACACATATTTAGACATGCATATGTATGTATATATACAATATAGTCCTTTGCAGTCAAACACCTTGTCATATACCATATACCTTTTAACCCTTATAACTTTGTTTTTAATACTTATATGATTTATTTTTATCAGATAGTGTTTATATGAGTGTAACTGTAATTTTGAGTGTATTTATGTTGTATTTTATACATTTTGTTAACACACTACCCTTTACTCAAGGGTTTCAGTTGGCCTAATTCGACAGGCATGTGATTGCACTCTTGCTATTTATAATACATGCAAAAACAAAACGTTATCACTTGCGCACAACAGTGCCACTTGTGATATAGCCCAAAATGTTTAATTCATTTAAATATATTAACATTGCAATATGCAATATTTATTTTGCTTGCCCTTGCTGTAACTATGCAAATACCTCAGAATATTGTGTTTTTCCATTTTCTCTCAGAAGTTGGAGCTTAAATTGTTATTGTATTTTTCATGCAATTGCATTTATACCCCCAGTCTCCCCAGCTGTCTTCTTTAAGGTTTATCCAAACTGCTTGGGAGTGGACCGGAAAAAGTATGGATTTCGGAATACTTTGAATTTCACAATATTTGTATTTATCTCACTGGCAGTTGTAAACCCTTCTAATACTGCTAAGTGACTTTCCTGTTCTTAACCTATTTTTGTTTTTAACCTTAAATGACAAAAGAAAAAAAAAGGATCCTCCTCCATTCAGATAGATTTGATCTTCTTATTTTCAAAGTGAACTTGTTGTCTGTTCTTTATTATAAACCTCCCTCAAAAGAGAAGTAATTCTCCCTTTGTTTAGGGTTATGGCGAAGTGGATGTATTCCAAAATGTATTACATATATTGCTTGATTGTTTTGGGAAAAATTCATGTTGGAAAAAAAACTATTACCGCCACTTACCTATAGAATATAAGACCCCTAATAACGTTTTTCATGTTCTTATAGCTTGTGTGAAAGTTTTAGTAATAATCAGTGGTGTAAGTACAGGGGTCTCAGGGGTTGAGACCAGGACCACGTCTCTAGGAGGTCCATTTGGCCCTGCAATCAGTAGTGTCATCACTACGTGGGGCCTGGGCTCCACCTGCATCATAGATAAAAGCAGTCCTTTATTTGGCCATATGGGTCCTAAAAATAAGAAAACATGTCAAGCCACTACCCCCTCAATGACATCAATGAACTATGCAGTCCAGCCAAGCAATATGTCCTGAACAATATGATAATGTTTCAATCCACTACCTAAATAAGGGCCAGGTAGTGTCTTGACACAATGTCTTATTGTTTAGGATCCCTGCGGACAAATAAAAGTCCTTTTAGAAATATTGCTTTGCTGGACTGCTTTTTTCTTTGATGTCATTGAGGGGGTGGCATCCACTGTCCATGCCTTGGAGAAGAGATTGAGGTTTTGTGCTATTTTACATACGTTTGTTTCATTTACTCCCCTGAATCATGCCTGGCCCCTCTGTGTGCCCCCTGCTTTCAAAGGATCACAGTTTAAGAAATGTTTATGGAGTTGCTTTTGCAATAAAGTGGCATAGATTGCATACATTGCATACATTTTTAACAATCTTCACAGCAGATTCAGCTTTGCCGTTAGCCTGTGGATGACGTGGTGAAGAAGTCACATGCTCAAACTCCCATTCAGTGGCAAATTTCCTGAATTGTAAGCTTGCAAACTGAGGGCCGTTATCAGTGATAACTTTATCTGGTTGTCCATGACGTGCAAACTGAGCCTTGCACCTCTTAACTGTAGTTTCAGTGGATAAGTCAGGAAGAAGTTCAATTTCCCAGAAGTCTGAGTAATGATCGACTAATATCAGATACTCTTTTCCTGCGTAGTTGAATAAGTCTATACTGACGATCTGCCAAGGACGTGTAGGTATCTCATGTGACATCATGGGTTTTTTTTTGTTGCAAATGTGCATATTCATTGCAAGTGGGACAATTGCTGACAAGGTCTTTGATTTCACCTTGCATGTTGGGCCAGTAAAGCCATACTCACAGCTTGCAGCTTTTTCTCTTAGCCGTGTGACAAAGTTGTCTATTGCTTCACCTTCTTCTTGCTTTCAGTTGCCAAATATATATCTTTCATATATGACATTTTTAGAAGGTTCTGAAAAAAGCTTCTAATGCATCTAGGATGGCTTTCGTATCCCTCTTTTGCTCCTCTGTGAGGTTTAAATTATGCTTATAAACATGGTGGCATTCACTGCCCATCACCCTCCTCAGTGTAGCTGCTTGCACTGCTGCAGGCTTCTCATTTAACCCTGTGGCTAGGGAGTAATCCTCAAACTTAGCTCTGAAGTTGTCCCAGTTACTGCTGCAATCCCCACTCACCCTCATTGCCTCAGGAAGTGGAATGCTGTTAGCAGCTGCCATGGTGCTGGTTTTCTTGCTTCCAGTGCTCAACTTTCAGGACAGGACTGGAATTGCTACAGAAGGCACAATCAGCTCTAAAGTCTCTCACTGCAAGACTGGCAAGTTCTTAGCATCAGATGTGTAGAAACAGCGCAGATTCATATACTTCTGACACCATGTTTCATGTGGTGTAAATAATGACAGTACAAGGCATTAGTGTACAGAAGCCATGATCTTAGCAGAGAACCAACAGGAACAGGAAAATGCAAAAACAGGAAACAAGTGCAATAGAAATAAATCATTGCATATAAACTAAACATAACACCCGTAACACTATTCTCGCCTATTCTCGTTCATTGAGATTTTTCTGATTTCTGATTTGTTGGAGTGGTCATCAGCTCATTACAGTATTAAAGACAGGTAAGAGAGGTTTCTTCACAAAATGTATTGTTAGATGTTGTTAAATTTAATGAACTGGTATGTATGAAATGGAATGGAAACCAAGATGGCATGTTCAATTCTATAGTAACCTGCCTGTTTAATTGCTATGCTGCAAAGTGTCCCTACACATATTTTTTCATTTAAAATAAGATCAGTGTTACATCCTTCTACATTCAAATATTTTCATCTTTCTATTATTAAAGATACTATTTAGCCTGTATTTAATATAAATGTTCATCAATACTTTTTTTTTTGGACACTTCGGTGTGGTGTGCCGTCACCTGTAGCTTATATCCTAGCCCTCATATTAAATAGACAGTCTGTCCTTTCACATGAATTAGCAAGTGTGATGGGTAATCATATTCATTGCAACAATATTACCTTGTGTCCATCCAGCTGCCAGAAAATTGTAATAATAATGGCAAATATGTAGCAGCATTTATGCAGCATCTATGGGGGGGGGGGGGGGGTGCAACTCCAAATAAGCCTTTATTACTCTCTGCCAACAGAAATATAAAACACTGTATTTGAAAGAGGTCCCACTATACGAATTAGGGATTTATAGCTCTTATGTGATTGTCATAGTAATAATAATCAGACGTTTTTTGTTTAGCTGCTGTTAGCAGGGCCCATAGAAGCAGCAGGCAGGTGTATCTCAGGAGTATATAATGCAAATATAATGAAATCACTGTTACATCCTCCTCCTTTCTGTTCTTTACATACGGCCAGATTACGAGTTTTGCGTTATGAGCGGCTCGGTAATAATTTGAAAGTTATTTCCACCGCTCACCTCCCTATAGCGCTGCTATTACAGGTTTGCAAAAACCCGGTGTTAGCAGGCAATATGGCAACCTTGAGCTCCATTCCGCACACAAATACCAGCGCTGCATTGAGCTGGTTTTAAGTGCTCGTGCACGATTTCCCCATAGACATCGGAATTAAAGTTGAAAAAATCCTATTGGCTGATGCAATCAGCCAATAGGATTGAGCTTCAATCCTATTGGCTGATCCAATCAGCCAATATGATTGAGCACGCATTCTATTAGCTGATTGGAACAGCCAATAGAATGCAAGCTCAATCCTACTTGCTGATTGGATCAGCCAATAGGATTGAAGCTCAATCCTTTTGGCTGATTGCATCAGCCAATAGGATTTTTTCAACTTTAATTCCTATTGGCTGATAGAATTCTATCAGCCAATCGGAATTCAAGGGACGCCATCTTGGATGATGTCCCTTAAAGGAACCTTCATTCTTCAGTAGCAGTCGACAGAAGAGGATGCTCCGCGCCGGATGTCTTGAAGATGGAGCCGCTCCACGTCGGAAGGATGAAGATAGAAGATGCCGTCTGGGTAAAGACTTCTGCCCACCTGGAGGACCACTTCTTGCCGCTTGGATGAAGACTTCTCCCGGCTTCATTGAGGATGGATATCCGGTCTTCAAAAACTGTAAGTGGATCTTCGGGGGTTAGTGTTTGCCAGGGTCCCAGGAATCAGACTGAGACAAGAAGTGCAAAAATAATCACACTTTTATTAATAGCAAAAAATAATAAAAAGTCCACAAGTCAAATAACAAGCCAGGAGTCAAAACCAGAGCTGGTAGTCAGACGAGCCGAGTCAGGAGCCAAAGCGAATAGTCAGACAAGCCGGAATCAGGAACAAGGAAAACAGCAGAGTCAGGAACAAGCCAGGGATCAGGAACCAGGAAGGACGTCAGGCAGCCAGACTGCATCCTGTCTCACATGGATGATGCACACCAGTCTGGCCATAAAAGGAAGTGCAGGAAATGAGCAGCATCCCCCACAATGCACCATAGTCAGGAAGAGAGGTGAGTAAAATGGCTGCCAGCAGCACATGGCAAACAAACAAGGAAAAAACCCTGACAGTACCCTCCCCTCAACGACCCCTCCCCCGCGGGAGGACAAAAGGCTTATTGGGGAAACGGGCATGGAAGGCACGGAGGAGGGCGGGAGCATGAACATCAGAGGAGGGAACCCAAGAATGCTCTTCCGGACCGTAGCCCCTCCAGTGAACCAAATACTGTACACGGCCCCTGGACATACGAGAGTCAATAATGCTGCTGACCTCATACTCCTCATGGTTGTCAACAAAGATAGGACGGGACGAGGCAACACAGTGGTAAACCGATTACAAACCAATGGTTTCAATAGGGAGACATGAAAAACATTGGAGATGCGCATAGCAGGAGAAAGGTCAAGAGCGTAGGCCATAGGATTAACCCGTCAGAGTATTCGAAAAGAACCAACATAACGGGGAGCCAATTTATTGGAAGGCACACAAAGGTTCAAGTTGCGGGAGGACAGCCAAACTCTCTCACCAACCTGGTAGGAAGGTGCGGGCAGATGCCTACGATCAGCCTGGAACTTTTAGTGCTGCATAGAACAATGAAGGCAATCCTGAATCTGCACCCACGTGGAACGGAGTTGCCGGAGATGATTCTCCAAAGCTGGAATACCCCGAGATATGAATGAATCGGGCAACAAGGATGGTTGAAACCCATAATTCGCCATGAACGGGGATAACTTGAAGGAAGCATTAATAGCACTATTACGAGCAAACTCTGCCCAAGGTAACAGTTCAGACCAATTATTGTGATGATCCGAGACATAGCAACGGAGGAACTGTTCCAGAGCTTGATTAGACCGTTCCGCAGCCCCATTGGATTGAGGGTGATATGCCGAGGAGAAGGAAAGCTGGATCCTCATTTGAGCACAAAAGGAACGCCAAAATCTGGAGACAAACTGGCTACCCTGGTCTGACACTATCTCCTTGGGTAACCCATGTAAACAGAAGACCTCCCGGGCAAAGATTGAAGCAAGCTCCTGAGCGGTAGGCTGCTTCATCAAGGGAATGCAATGTGACATTTTAGAAAAACGGTCAACCACCATAAGGAAGTATTGCCATTGGAAACAGGGAGCTTGACAATGAAGTCCATGGAAAGATGTGTCCAAGGACGCTCACCATTAGCAATAGGTTGAAGAACACCCACAGGAAGACGTTGAGGAGTCTTTTTCTGTGCACAAACTGAGCAGGAGGCAACATACGCAGCAACATCAGAACGAAGACCTGGCCATCAGAATTGTCGAGTGACAGACCAAATCATTTGGTTCTTGCCTGGGTGACCTGCGGCTTTAGGATAGTGGTAAGTGTGCAAAACTTTAGTTTGAAGATTCTCAGGAACAAAACACTTACCACTAGGTTTCTAAGGAGGTGCATTGGTTTGTGCAGCCAGGATCTCCTCCCCCAAGGAAGAAGTCAAATTAGTACATATGGTAGCCAAAATATGGTCAGGAGGTATAACAGGAGTAGGTACAGACTCCTCCTTGGACAAAGGAGAAAATTGTCGAGAGAGGGCATCAGCCCTAACATTCTTACTATCAGGCAGGTAGGAAACCACATAATTAAACCGAGACAAAAATAGCGCTCATCTGGCCTGTCGGGGCGACAAACGTTTTGCTTCAGATAGATAAGTTAAATTCTTGTGGTCAGTAAGAATGAGCACTGGCACGCTAGTACCCTCAAGAAGATGCCTCCATTCCTTGAGTGCCAAAATTATGGCCAGTAATTCCCTGTCGCCAATTTCATAATTGCACTCCGCTGGAGACAATTTCTTAGAGAAGAAACCACACGGATCCAAGGAACCATCAGGCGTAGAACATTGAGACAAGAGGGCACCTACTCCAGTCTCAGACGCACCAACCTCAAGCACGAAAGGCAGGACAGGATTAGGATGAGCCAGAACTGGAGCGGCAGC
Source organism: Bombina bombina (assembly GCF_027579735.1). Taxonomy (NCBI): domain Eukaryota; kingdom Metazoa; phylum Chordata; class Amphibia; order Anura; family Bombinatoridae; genus Bombina; species Bombina bombina. Next base: position 583,631,965 of record NC_069499.1, read on the forward strand.
AAAGGCAGTCTTAAGACTATCAAAGGCCTTAATGGCAGTAGGTGACCAATGGAGTGGATCATTCTCTTTACAGGTCATGTCTGTGATAGGTTTGACCAAGGAAGAAAAGTTTTTAATAAACTTTCTATAGTAATTGGCGAACCCCAAAAAACGTTGAATAGACCGAAGACCAACTGGGCGAGGCCACTGCAGAACTGCAGATAACTTCCGGATCCATGGAGAACCCTGCAACGGAGATAACATAACCTAGGAGGGTTACCCGAGTCTGATGGAACTCACATTTCTCGAGTTTACAAAACAGGCCGTTCTCACGTAGTCTCTGAAGAACCCGTGTAACATCAGAATGATGAGCCTCAAGTGTGGGTGAGTGTATGAGGATGTCGTCTAAGTACACCACAACACACTGTTGCAACATATCTCGTAGGACATAATTAATAAATTCCTGAAAAACAGCAGGAGCATTACATAGGCCAAAGGGCATTACAAGATACTTATAATGCCCGCTCCTAGTGTAAATGCTGTTTTCCATTCATGGCCCTCCTTAATCCTAACGAGATTGTACGCTCCTCTCAAATCAAGTTTAGTAAAGACCATAGCTCCCTTGAGAGTTCCGTAATGAGCGGAATAGGGTAAGCATTCTTAATGGTAAGACGATTAAGACCCCTATAATTGATGCATGGTCTTAACTCGCTACCCTTTTTCTTCACAAAGAAGAAGCCAGCCCCTGCAGGAGAGCAGGATTTGCGGATGATCCCCCATGACAGAGCATCAGCAACATACTCCAGCCCTCCATAGCACAATTCTCTGCAACAGACAGAGGGTACACCCGGCCCCGAGAAGGAATGGCTCTGGGTTGCAGGTCTATGGCACAATCATAAGATCGGTGAGGAGGCAACGTACCGGCACCCACCTTGTCAAAAATGTCTAGGAACTCTCGGTACTCCTCTGGCAATTGAGATACCGAAGAAGTGCACAAGACTTTAACTGGTTTCCGAAGACAAGTGGAAATACATTGCGGGGACCACGACAAAATTTTGGACCTGCGCCAGTCGAGACTGGGATTGTGCTTTTGGAGCCAGGGATAACCCAGAACAACTGGAAAATGCGGAGAGTAAATCACCTGGAACTGGAGGGTTTCAAAATGGAGAGCCCCAACAGCCATGGACAACGGAGCAGTTTTGTGAGTAATGAGTGCGGGCTGAAGGTGCCTGCCATCAATGGCCTCAATAGCAAGCGGAACGGACCGAGGCAAAACAGGAATGGAGTGCTTTGATACAAAAGCACTGTCAATGAAATAGCCTGCAGCACCGGAGTCAACAAGAGCCTGAGTGACTATGGAGGAGTCCACCCAGGAAAGGACAACCGTGACCAAAGGTTTCTCCTTAAGCGGTTCACGGGGACGAGGATAAACCACCCAAGGTCTGCCCCCGACAGGACCTTAGGTGTGAGCATTTCCCGGCCGTGTAGGACAAGACTTCAAAAGGTGGTCCTGTAACCCACAATAGAGGCAGAGCCCCTCCCTCCTCCTAAAGGCCCTCACCGCTGCAGAGAGACCGTGAATCCCAACTGCATCGGCTCAGCAGTACCTGGTGACTCGGGACCAGGAGGCATGGGAGGAGAGGGAGGCATGGGTGGGAATGAACACATAGGAGACAACGGAACAGGAGGCTTCTGCAAGCGCTCCTTGAAAGAGGGCCTCTCTCTGAGTCTGATGTCAATTAGGATCAAAAAAGACACCAATGCCTCGAGATCCTCTGGTAAATCTCTGGTAGCAACTTTGTCTTTAATCGCATCAGAGAGCCCATGAAAGAAGGCAGCAACAAGGGCTTCATTGTTCCAACCTACCTCTGCGGCAAGCGTACGGAACTCAATAGCATACTGAGCAACAGATCTTGTACCTTGTTAAATGGACATGAGTCGTTTAGCAGCAGAGGAGGAGCGAGCTGGAACATCAAATACCCTTCGAAAGGAGGCCACAAATTCAGGGTAATTTGAAATCACAGGTTTATTAGTCTCCCACAAGGATTAGCCCAGGCAAGAGCTGTGTCAGAGCGTAACAAGATGAGAAATCCCACCTTAGCTCTGTCAGAGAGAAACGCCTGAGGTAACATCTCAAAGTAAATGCCCACCTGGTTCAAAAACCCTCTGCACTGAATAGGATCGCCTCCATATCGCTGAGGTAGAGGTGCAGAACCAGACATGCTCCTGGTAGGCATAGGTGCAGCAGCGGAAACAGGAGCAGCCATAACTTGCGGAACACTTTGGTCCAAATGTGCAGTGCGAGTCAGCAGGGTATGCAGGTCTAGTGCAAATTGATCCAAGCGGTGATCCTGTACATCCATCCTGGGAATGATGGCAGGTAAAGGTGGATTATTAGCACCATCAGGATTCATGGCCTTTGCGTAATATCAGGGTGCCAGGAATCAGACTGAGACGAGAAGTGCAAAAATAATCACACCTTTATTAATAGCAAAAAATAATAAAAAGTCCACAAGTCAAATAAGCCAGGAGTCAAAACCAGAGCTGGTAGTCAGACGAGCCGAGTCAGGAGCCAAAGCGAATAGTTAGATGAGCCGGAATCAGGAACAAGGAAAACAGCAGAGTCAGGAACAAGCCAGGGATCAGGAACCAGGAAGGATGTCAGGCAGCCAGGTAATACACAGGAACTCTCACAAACAGGTCTGAGACAACGCAAAGGCAAAGCATACTGAACAGAGGCCCTTAAAATAAGTGATGACATCACAATTCTGAGACTGCATCCTGTCTCACATGGATTATGCACACCAGTCTGGCCATAAAAGGAAGTGCAGGAAATGAGCAGCATTCCCCACAATGCACCATAGTCAGGAAGAGAGGTGAGTAAAATGGCTGCCAGCAGCACATGGCAAACAAACAGGGAAAAAACCCTGACAGTGTTAGGTTTTATTAAGGGTTTATTGGGTGGGTTTTATTTTTAGCTTAGGATTTGGGCAATGGAAAAGAGCTAAGTGCCCTTTTAAGGGCAATGCCCATCCAAATGCCCTTTTCAGGGCAATGGGGAGCTTAGGTTTTTTAGATAGGATTTTATTTGGGGGGTTTGGTTGTGTGGGTGGTGGGTTTTACTGTTGGGGGTTTGTTTGTATTTTTTTTTACAGGTAAAAGAGCTTATTTCTTTGGGGCAATGCCCCGCAAAAGGCCCTTAGGCTAGGGTTTTTTTTATTTGGGGGGGCTTTTTTATTTTGAAATGGCTATTAGATTAGGTGTAATTAGTTTAAATATTTGAGAAATTCTTTTTTATTTTGTGTAATTTAGTGTTTATTTTTTGTAATTTAGTTAATTGTATTTAATTAATGTAATTTATTTAATTGTAGTGTAATGTTAGGTGTTAGTGTAAGACAGGTTAGGTTTTATTTTACAGGTAAATTTGTATTTATTTTAACTAGGTAGTTAGTAAATGGTTATTAACTATTTACTAACTAGTCTACCTAGTTAAAATAAATACAAACTTGCATGTGAAATAAAAATAATTTATTTATATTGTAGCTAGCTTAGGGTTTATTTTACATGTAAGTATTTAGTTTTAAATCGGAATTATTTAGTTAATGATATTCATTTTTATTTAGATTTATTTTAATTATATTAAAGTTAGTGGGTGTTAGGGTTAGACTTAGGTTTAGGGGTTAATAACTTTAGTATAGTGGCGGCGGTGAAGTTGGGGGTGACAGATTAGGGGTTAATAATATTTAACTAGTGTTTGCGATGCGGGAGGGCAGCGGTTTAGGGGGTTAATAGGTAGTTTATGGGTGTTAGTGTACTTTGTAACACTTTAGTTATGAGTTTTATGCTACAGATTTGTAATGTAAAACTCATAACTACTGACTTTAGATGGCGGGACGAATCTTGACGGTATAGGGCGTACCGCTCACTTTTTGGTATCCCAGGCAAAACTCGTAATACCAGCGCTATGGAAGTCCCATTGAAAAAGGACTTTTTGAAAGGTGCAGTAGTTATGTTGCGTTACAGCCAAAAAGGTGTGCCGTACAGCTATACCTACAAGACTACCAGCAGTAGTGAAAAAGCAGCGTTATGAGGCTTTTTCACTTATAACACAAAACTCGTAATCTAGCCGATAAATTGGATATCGCTCAAGCTGATGGTGCACAAGCACTGGGGTTATTTATGTAGTTCTATGCTATACTATCCTATAATATAAAAAGCCATGTGTGTTTGTCCAAAGCTGTCATGCACAGTAGAGACTGTGCGAGGACAAACATACCTGGCCTACAACAAACTAACCTGTCCGATGCGAGAACTGTAGGCATGATGGGGGCGGGGCAGGGCAGGGCAGGGCATGACGGGGGGCATGGCCACGAGAGAGAGAGAGAGCGCAACAGAGAGGGGGGAAAGAGAGAGCAAGAGAAAGCAACAGAGAGGGGGGAGAGAGGAAAAGAGAGGTGGGAGAGAGAGCAAAAGAGAAGGGAGAGAGAGATAGAAAAAGAGAGGGAAGAGAGCGCAAAAAAGGGGGAGAAAGCAAAGTAGGGGGAGAGAGCAAAAGAGAGGGGGGGAGAGAGAGCAAAAGAGAGGGGGCAGAGAGAGAGCAAAAGAAAGGGGGGACAGAGTGCAAAAGGGAGGGGGAGAGAGAGAGAGAGCACAAAAGAGAGGGGGGAGACAGCGCAAAAGAGGGGAGAGAGAGCACAAAAGAGGGGGGAGAGAGAGCACAAAAGAAAGGGGGAGAGAGAGAGAAAAACAGGAGGGAGAGAGAGCAAAAGATGGTAGAGACAGCAAAAGAGGGAAGAGAGAGCAAAAGAGAGGGGGGAGAGAGCAAAAGAGAGGGGGGAGAGAGCAAAAGAGAGGGGGGAGAGAGCAAAAGAGAGGGGGAGAGAGCAAAAGAGGGAGAAAGTAAGCAAAAGAGGGGGGAGAGAGAGCAAAAGAGAGGGGGAAAGATAGCAAAAGAGAGGGGAGAGAGAGAGAGCAAAAGAGAGGAGGGAGAGAGAGAGCAAAAGAGAGGGGGGGAGAGAGAGCAAAAGAAAGGGGGGAGAGAGAAAGCGCAAAAGAGAGGGGGGAGAGAGAGTGCAAAAGAGAGGGGGGAGAGAGCGCAAAAGAGAGGGGGCGAGAGAGAGCAAAAGAAAGGGGGGAGACAGCAAAACAAATGGGGGAGAGAGAGAGAGCGCGAAAGAGAGGGAGAGAGAGAGAGAGAGAGTGCAAAAGAGAGGGAGAGCAAAAGAGGGGGGGAGAGAGAGAGCACAAAAGAGAGGGGGAGAGAGCGAGCGCTAAAGAGAGGGGGAGAGAGAGCGCAAAAGAGAGGGGGAGAGAGAGCGCAAAAGAGGGGGGAGAGAGAGAGCAAAAGAGGGGGGGAGGGGGAGAGCAAAAGAGGGGGGAGAGAGCGAGCAAAAGAAAGGGGGGGAGAGCGAGCAAAAGAAAGGGGGGGGAGAGCAAGCAAAAGAAAGGGGGAAGAGAGCAAAAGAGAGGGGGGAGAGAGCAAAAGAGAGGGGGGAGAGAGCAAAAGAGAGGGGGAGAGAGCAAAAGAGGGAGAAAGTAAGCAAAAGAGGGGGGAGAGAGAGCAAAAGAGAGGGGGAAAGATAGCAAAAGAGAGGGGAGAGAGAGAGCAAAAGAGAGGGGGGAGAGAGAGTGCAAAAGAGAGGGGGGAGAGAGCGCAAAAGAGAGGGGGCGAGAGAGAGCAAAAGAGGGTGGGAGAGAGAGAGCAAAAGAAAGGGGGGAGACAGCAAAACAAATGGGGGAGAGAGAGAGCGCGAAAGAGAGGGAGAGAGAGAGAGTGCAAAAGAGAGGGAGAGCAAAAGAGGGGGGAGAGAGAGAGCACAAAAGAGAGGGGGAGAGAGCGAGCGCTAAAGAGAGGGGGAGAGAGAGCGCAAAAGAGAGGGGGAGAGAGCGCAAAAGAGGGGGGAGAGAGAGAGCAAAAGAGGGGGGAGAGAGAGAGCAAAAGAGGGGGGAGAGAGCGAGCAAAAGAAAGGGGGGGAGAGCGAGCAAAAGAAAGGGGGGGAGAGCGAGCAAAAGAAAGGGGGAAGAGAGTGAGCAAAGAAAGGGGGGAGAGTGCAAAAGAAAGAGGGAAGAGAGCGAGCAAAAGAAAGGGGGAGAGAGCAATAGAAGGGGGAGAGAGCAAAAGAGAGGGGGAGAGAGAGAGCAAAAGAGAGGGGGAGAGAGCAAAAGAGAGGGGGAGAGAGCGCAAAAACATAATTTATGTAAGAACTTACCTGATAAATTCATTTATTTCATATTGGCAAGAGTCCATGAGCTAGTGACGTATGGGATATACAATCCTACCAGGAGGGGCAAAGTTTCCCAAACCTCAAAATGCCTATAAATACACCCCTCACCACACCCACAATTCAGTTTAACGAATAGCCAAGTAGTTGGGTGATAAAGAAAGGAGTAAAAAGCATCAACAAAGGAATTTGGAAATAATTGTGCTTTATACAAAAAAATCATAACCACCATAAAAAGGGTGGGCCTCATGGACTCTTGCCAATATGAAAGAAATGAATTTATCAGGTAAGTTCTTACATAAATTATGTTTTCTTTCATGTAATTGGCAAGAGTCCATGAGCTAGTGACGTATGGGATAGCAATACCCAAGATGTGGAACTCCACGCAAGAGTCACTAGAGAGGGAGGGATAAAATAAAAACAGCCATTTTTCGCTGAAAAATTAATCCACAACCCAAAATATAAGTTTATTCTCATAAATGAAAAGAAAAACTTAAAACATAAGCAGAAGAATCAAACTGAAACAGCTGCTTGAAGAACTTTTCTACCAAAAACTGCTTCCGAAGAAGCAAATACATAAAAACGGTAGAATTTAGTAAATGTATGCAAAGAAGACCAAGTTGCTGCTTTGCAAATCTGATCAACTGAAGCTTCATTCTTAAAAGCCCACGAAGTGGAGACTGATCTAGTAGAATGAGCTGTAATTCTCTGAGGCAGGGCTTGACCCAACTCCAAATAAGCTTGATGAATCAAAAGCTTTAACCACGATGCCAAAGAAACGGCAGAAGCATTCTGAACCTTTCCTAGAACCAGAAAAGATAGCAAATAGACTAGAAGTCTTCCTGAAATATTTAGTAGCTTCAACATAATATTTCAAAGCTCTTACCACATCCAAAGAATGTAAGGATCTCTCCAAAGAATTCTTAGGATTAGGACACAAGGAAGGGACAACAATTTCTCTATTAATGTTGTTAGAATTAAAATCAAGTCCGCAAAACCGCCTTAACCTGATGAAAAATCAGAAAAAGAGATTCACAAGAAAGAGCAGATAATTCAGAAACTCTTCTATCAGAAGAGATGGCCAAAAGGAACAACACTTTCCAAGAAAGTAGTTTAATGTCCAAAGAATGCATAGGCTCAAATGGATGAGCCTGTAAAGCCTTCAAAACTAAATTAAGACTCCAAGGAGGAGAGATTGATTTAATGACAGGCTTGATACGAACCAAAACCTGTACAAAACAGTAAATATCAGGAAGCTTAGCAATCTTTCTGTGAAATAAAACAGAAAGAGCAGAGATTTGTCCCTTCAAGGAACTTGCAGACAAACCCTTATCCAAACCATCCTGAAGAAACTGTAAAATTCTAGAAATTCTGAAAGAATGCCAAGAGAATTTATGAGACGAACACCATGAAATATAAGTCTTCCAGACTCGATAATAAATCTTTCTAGAAACAGATGTAACATAGTATTAATCACTGAGTCAGAGAAACCTCTATGACTAAGCACTAGGCGTTCAATTTCCATACCTTCAAATTGAATGATTTGAGATCCTAATGGAAAAATGGACCTTGAGACAGAAGGTCCGGCCTTAATGGAAGTGGCCAAGGTTGGCAACTGGACATCCGAACAAGATCCGCATACCAAAACCTGTGAGGCCATGCTGGAGCCACCAGCAAGACAAACGATTGCTCCATGATGATTTTGGAGATCACTCTTGGAAGAACTAAAGGTGGGAAATTATAAGTAAGTTGATAACACCAAGGAAGTGTCAACGCATCCACTGCTTCCGCCTGAGGATCCCTAGACCTGGACAGGTACCTGAGAAGTTTCTTGTTTTGATGAGAAGCCATCAGATCTATTTCTGGAAGAACCACTTCTGAACAACCTGAGAAAACACATCTGGATGGGTGGACCAATCCCCCGGATGTAAAGTCTGATGGCTGAGATAATCCGCTTCCCAATTGTCTATACCTGGGATATGAACCGCAGAAATTAGACAGGAGCTGGATTCCGCCCAGCAAGTATCCAAGATACTTCTTTCATAGCTTGTGAGACGAACACCATGAAATATAAGTCTTCCAGACTCGATAATAAATCTTTCTAGAAACAGATGTAACATAGTATTAATCACTGAGTCAGAGAAACCTCTATGACTAAGCACTAGGCGTTCAATTTCCATACCTTCAAATTTAATGATTTGAGATCCTAATGGAAAAATGGACCTTGAGACAGAAGGTCCGGCCTTAATGGAAGTGGCCAAGGTTGGCAACTGGACATCCGAACAAGATCCGCATACCAAAACCTGTGAGGCCATGCTGGAGCCACCAGCAAGACAAACAATTGCTCCATGATGATTTTGAAGATCACTCTTGGAAGAACTAAAGGTCGGAAATTATAAGTAAGTTGATAATACCAAGGAAGTGTCAACGCATCCACTGCTTCCGCCTGAGGATCCCTAGACCTGGACAGGTACCTGAGAAGTTTCTTGTTTTGATGAGAAGCCATCAGATCTATTTCTGGAAGAACCACTTCTGAACAACCTGAGAAAACACATCTGGATGGGTGGACCAATCCCCCGGATGTAAAGTCTGATGGCTGAGATAATCCGCTTCCCAATTGTCTATACCTGGGATATGAACCGCAGAAATTAGACAGGAGCTGGATTCCGCCTAGCAAGTATCCAAGATACTTCTTTCATAGCTTGGGGACTCTGAGTCCCACCCTGATGATTGACATATGCCACAGTTGTGATATTGTCTGTCTGAAAACAAATGAACAATTCTCTCTTCAACAGAGGCCAAATCTGAAGAGCCCTGAAAATCCAAAATATTGATTGGTAATCTCGCCTCTTGAGATTTCCTAACCCCTTGTGCTGTCAGAGATCCCCAAACAGCTCCCCAACTTGAAAGACTCGCATCTATTGTGATCACAGTCCAGGTTGGACGGACAAAAGAGGCCCCTAGAACAATACAATGGTGATTTAACCACCAAGTCAGAGATAGTCGAACATTGGGATTTAAGGATATTAATTGTGATATCCTTGTATAATCCCTGCACCATTGGTTCAGCATACAAAGCTGGAAAGGTCTCATATGAAAACGAGCAAAGTGGATCACCTCAGATGCTGCAGTCATGAGACCTAAAACTTCCATGTACATAGCTACTGAAGGGAATGACTGAGACTGAGAGTTCCGACAGACTGAAAACCAATTTTAAACGTCTCTTGTCTATTAGAGACAGAGTCATGGACACTGATTCTATCTGGAAACCTAATAAGGAGACCCTTGTCTGAGGAATCAAAGAACTTTTTGGTAAATTGATCCTTCAACCATGTTTTCGAAGAAACAACACTAGTTGATTCGTGTGAGATTCTGCAGAATGTAAAGACTGAGCTAGTACCAAGATTTCATCCAAATAAGGAAACACCACAATACCCCGCTCTCTGATTACAGAGAGTAGGGCATCAAGAACCTTTGAAAAGATTCTTGGAGCTGTCACTAGGCCAAAAGGAAGAGCGACAAATTGGTAATGCTTGTCTAGAAAAGAGAATATCAGAAACTGATAATGATCTGGATGAATCGGAATATGAAGATATGCATCCTGTAAATCTATTGTGGACATATAATGCCCGTGCTGAACAAAAGGCAGAATAGTCCTTATAGTCACCATTTTGAAAGTTGGTACACTTACATAACGATTCAAAATTTTCAGATCCAGAACTGGTCTGAATGAATTTTCTTTCTTTGGGACAATGAATAGATTTGAATAAAACCCCAAACCCTGTTCCTGAAATGGAACCAGCATGATTACCCCTGAAACCTCCAGGTCTGAAACACACTTCAGGAAAGCCTGTGCCTTAGAGTAGAGATACCCCCATCAACTTTGAGGATCTTTTCCTAAAACTCCAATGTATCTGCTGGCAAAAGATACAATTTTTTAAACCTTGAAGAAAGAATAAAAGAAGTACCAGGCCTATTCCATTCCTTAGAAACCATATCAGAAATAGCATCAGGAACTGGAAAAACCTCTAGAGTAACCACAGGAGGTTTATAAACAGAATTTAAACGTTTACTAGTTTTAGTATCTAGAGGACTAGTTTCAACAATATCCAATGTAATCAACACTTCTTTTAACAAAGAACAAACATACTCAATTTTAAATAAATAAGTAGATTTGTCAGTGTCAATATCTGAGGAAGGATCTTCTGAATCAGATAGATCCTCATCAGAGTTGGATAATTCAGTATGTTGTCGGTCATTTGAAATTTCATCAATTTTATGAGAAGTTTTTAAATACCATTTACGTTTATTAAAAGGCGGGATGGCAGACAAAGCCTTCTGAATAGAATCAGCAATAAATTATTTTAAATTCACAGGTATAACTTGTACATTAGATGTTGAAGGAACAGCAACAGGCAATGTACTATTACTGATGGACACATTCTCTGCATGTAAAAGTTTATCATGGCAACTATTAGAAACCACAGCTGGATATATAATCTCCACAAGTTTACAACAAATGTATTTAGTTTTGGTAGAACTGTTATCAGTCAGCAGGGTTCCAACAGTGATTTCTGAGACAGGATCAGATTGAGACATCTTGCAAATGTACGAGAAAAAACAACATAGAAAGCAAAATTATCAATTTCCGTATATGGCAGTTTCAGGAATGGGAAAAAAAATGCAAACAGCATAGCCCTCTGATAGAGAAAAAAGGCAAAAGGCATATAGGAATGGGGTTTTAAATAATGAAAATATTTGGCGGCAAGTATGACGCACAACAAACAGAAATTTTTTTTTGCCGCTAACAACATCCGGAAATGACACACTTGCGTCATTGAAGACGCAACACTGTGAAAGGATTCGGTGTCGATTAAGATGCCGGAAATGACGAATTTGCGTCATCGAACATAACTTCGCGACCAAAAATCTCACGCCAAAAATGACGCAATATACTTTGGCATTTTTTGCCCCCGCGAGCCTAATTCTGCCTGCGAATTTAAAATGACAGTCAATTGAAAAAAGACTATAACCCAGGTAAGAAATACATTTTTCCTAAAAAATGCATTTCTCAGATATGAAACTAACAGTCTGCAAAAGGAAATATACTGAAACCTGAATCATGGCAAATATAAGTACAATACATATATTTAGAACTTTATATAAATACATAAAGTGCCAAACCATAGCTGAGAGTGTCTTTAGTAATGAAAACATACTTACCAAAAGACACCGATCCACATATAGCAGATGGCCAAACCAGTACTGAAACAGTTATCAGTAGAGGTAATGGAATATGAGAGTATATCGTCGATCTGAAAAGGGAGGTAGGAGATGAATCTCTACGACCGATAACAGAGAACCTATGAAATAGATCTCCCGTGAGGAAAATCATTGCATTCAATAGGTGATACTCCCTTCTCATCCCTCTGACATTCACTGTACTCTGAGAGGAATCGGGCTTCAAAATGCTGAGAAGCGCATATCAACATAGAAATCTTAGCACAAACTAACTTCACCACCTCCATAGGAGGCAAAGTTTGTAAAACTGAATTGTGGGTGTGGTGAGGGGTGTATTTATAGGCATTTTGAGGTTTGGGAAACTTTGCCCCTCCTGGTAGGATTGTATATCCCATAAGTCACTAGCTCATGGACTCTTGCCAATTACATGAAAGAAAGAGGGGTAGAGAGAGAGCACAAAAGAGAGGGGGAGAGGGAGCAAAAGAGAGGGGGAGAGCAAGAGAGAGGGGAGAGAGAGAGAGGGCAAAAGAGAGGGGGAGAGAGAGCAAAAGAGGGGGGAGAGAGAATGAGAGCATAAGAGAGGGGGGAGAAAGAGAGAGCAAAAGAGAGGAAGAGAGAGAGAAAGCAAAAGAGAGGGGGAGAGAGAGCAAAAGAGAGGGGGAGAGAGAGAGAGAGCAAAAGAGAGGAGGAGAGAGAGAGCAAAAGAGAGGGGGAGAGAGAGAGCAAAAGAGGGGGGAGAGAAAGCGAGCAAAAGAGGGGGGGGAGAGAGAGCAAGAGAGGGGGGGAGAGAGAGCAAGAGGGGGGAGAGAGAGAGCAAGAGAGGGGGGAGAGAGAGAGAGGGCAAAAGAGAGGTAGAGAGAGAGCAAAAGAGGGGGGGAGAGAATGAGAGCATAAGAGAGGGGGGAGAAAGAGAGCGCAAAAGAGAGGGAGAGAGAGAGAAAGCAAAAGATAGGGGGAGAGAGAGAGAGCAAAAGAGAGGGGGAGAGAGAGAGAGTAAAAGAGAGGGGGAGAGAGAGAGAGAGCAAAAGAGGGGGGAGAGAGAGCGCAAAAGAGAGGGGGAGAGAGAGAGCAAAAGAGAGAGGGGGAGAGAGAGCAAAAGAGAGAGGGGAGAGAAAGCAAGAGGGGGAGGGAGAGAGAGAGAGAGAGAGAGAGAGAGAGAGCAAAAGAGAGGGGGGAAAGAGAGAGCAAAAGAGAGGGGGAGAGAGCAAGAGAGGGGGAGAGAGCAAGAGAGGGGGAGAGAGAGAGCAAAAGAGAGGGGGAGAGAGAGCAAGAGAGGGGGCAAAAGAGAGAGCAAAAGAGAGGGGGAGAGAGAGAGAGAGCAAAAGGGAGGGTGAGAGAGAGAGAGAGAGAGAAAGAGGGGGGAGATAGCAAAAGAGAGGGGGGCAAACGAGGGGGTGAAAGAGAGAGCAAAAGAGGGGGAGAGAGAGCAAAATAGGGGGGAGAAAGAGAGCAAAAGAGGGGGAGAGAGAGCAAAAGAGGGGGGAGAAAGAGAGAACAAAAGAGGGGGAGAGAGAGAAAAAAAGAGAGGGGGAGAGAGAAAGCGCAAAATAGAGGGGGAGAGAGTGCAAAAGAGAGGGGGGAGAGAGAGAGCGTGCACAAAAGAGAGGGGGGAGAGAGAGCAAAAGAGAGGGGGAGAGAAAGCAAGAGGGGGAGAGCAAGAGAGAGAGCAAGAGAGGGGGGAAGAGAGAGTGAAAGAGACGGGAGAGAGAGCAAAAGAGAGGGGGAGAGAGAGCAAAAAAGAGGGGGAGAGAGAGTGCAAAAGAGAGGGGGGAGGGAGAGAGAGAACAATAGAGAGGGAGAGAGAGAGAACAAAAGAGAGGGGGAGAGAGCAAGGGGTGGGACCGTTGTACTGCAAAAAATGGCCCGTATAAACAGGCTTTAGGACTAGTGTATAATAAAGGATTACTTTGGGCCTCAAAAAGTACTACATTTTACAATGGTATTTTGTAGAGAGAGAGAGAGAGAGAGAAAGAGAGAGAGAGCAAAAGAGGGGGGAGAGGGGGGGAGAGAGCAAGAGAGGGTGGAGAGAGAGAGAGAGAGAGCAAAAGAGAGGAGGAGAGAGAGCAAGAGAGGGGAAGAGAGAGAGAGGGGGGGAGAGAGAGCAAAAGAGAATGGGTGGAGAATGAGAGAGCAAAAGAGAGGGGGAGAGAGAAAAAGAGAGGGGGAGAGAGAGAGAGAGAGAGAGAGAGAGAGAGAGCAAAAGGGAGTGGGTGAGAAAGCAAGAGGGGGGAGAGAGAGAGAGCATAAGAGAGGGGGGAGAGAGAGAGAGAGAGAGAGAGAGCAAAAGGGAGTGGGTGAGAAAGCAAGAGGGGGGAGAGAGAGAGAGCATAAGAGAGGGGGGAGAGAGGAGGTTTCCGGTGAGAAGGCGGAGCTAAAGTTCATGCTGCTCCATGTCGGCGTGTAGCCGGCGAAAGTAATCCAAGCCTTCATTCCTTGCCCCATTTCTGTCGGACCATGGGGGCCAGTAGCTGGGCATAATAACGCCAGCTGGAAAGGAAACCTATAAGGCTGTATTTGCCTGCGGGCATGACCGCTGCTGAGCAATTATTCAAGAAGAAAAAGTTAACAACCAGATATTAAGATGTTGCTGATATCGTACATTGAGGCTAAGAAAATCACTTACTAGACTCCCTGTCTGCTCCTGTGGCCGGAGCTCCGTCTGAGGTGAGGAGGAGCTCAAGATCCGCGAAAGGTGGATGGTCGGAGTGGTGGAGGTGTTGCCTCGGAGTAGTAGCGTCATCGGAAGACGCGGATCCTCCTGATGCTGGATTACAGATGCGCTGAGGAAGTGAGAGTGGTGACTACGCGGAGGGATCTGGAAATCGCGCTCCCCTGGGGCAGTAGAGTCAAGGTGCCGATGGTAGCAGCAGGGCCAAGTTTGCTATGGCCAGTTAAGGTGACGGCACAGATCTATCAGGAATAGTGCTGCCGAACAAGGGTATTCCAGCCGTCGCTTCCCGGTCCAGAGGAGGTAGCGTATTGGTGGTTCATTGCTTATTCTATATTGATTGTTTGTGGCACTAACTGTCTCTTGAACCACTCGTGTCCTGGTGATCTTGATATGTCTCCGACCCCCTGAAGGAGGCGGGTGACTGGAAAATCAGTTTGAAGTGACTCTGAGACATTTCTATACCGTGTAGGCGATACTGGAGGACTTCCCATTAAAATTTAAAACTTGGCTTGCTGATAAAGCTGAGGTTGTGTAATAGCCCAGCAGGGCTTTTTGTTTATTTAAGTATAATCAGAGACATGGTCTAAACAGGCTAAGCCCTGACGGACATTAATTGACACTGTTGCTGGACTAAAAGTCGCTGCTAGACCGAGGGGATTAGGATTGTTTTAAAAAAAAAAAAGGAGACAAAGTTTATGATGTTTGTTTCATCTTTATAGTGGTAATATCAAGAAGTCTGTTGATGTAATTGTGTGTCTAGATATACCTCCTTAAGTTAAGACTTCTGCAGAAAGGATCATGTGAGGGGTACTTATTGGTTATCGCTTTGAATATTCCTATTTGCTGAGTCTGATCACAGAAGAGTGGGTATCAATAGGTTGTTCTAAGATTGGAGTCTAAATTAAATCTTTTTTTTTTTCTATGTATATATAGGTCATTGGCCTTAAGCACTATACACTGATCGTATTCGCACATTTTTGAGTAAAGGCATTATCATGAAGATAATGAAGTACTAGTCACATAGAACACAAAAGAAGAGGAAAGAAAGGGGAAGAAAAAAGGAAAAAAAAATATATACACACTTATATATCACAAATTTAAAATTAGTTTTATTGTTGTTGTTTTCACTTTTTTACACAGGAAGCTTTTTTTTTTTTTTTAGATCACTTCACACGAGGGTCTTTTTTTATTCGGGTTTTTTTTTTTTTTGAAGTTCACTACATGGAAAAATTTGTAACACTTGGTAAAAATAATTCGCCCAAAATGCCTGTGAAAGCCAGGGAAAAAAGAAATAATAAATTGGGCGACTCCAATCCAGATATGTCAGCAGATAGTGTACCAGCTCTTATTGATACCCAGGTATTAATCGGGCAACTCACTGCTATTTTTTCCCCTCAATTTGAGGAAATTAAAAAAGAATTAGGAACTATCTCTACAGAGATGATGACACTGTCTGCTGAGGTTAAGTTATTCTCTGTAAGAATGGGGGAAGCGGAGAGTAGAATCTCCTCAGTTGAAGACAGATTGATTACTCAAGAAAATGTAATCCAATCACAGCAGGTCAAACTAAATAATATGCAATTGCGCCTGGAGGATCTTGAAGATCGCTCCAGGCGGAATAACATAAGGATTATTGGTTTACCGGAATCCCTCGAGTTTGACGATCTCATTAAATTTACTTCTATTACGCTCCCGCAGGCTATTGGTTTTCCAGCTCATGTGCTCCCCTTAGCAATTGAAAGGGCGCACAGAGTCGGCCCTAAGAGAAACTCTACCTCAGGGTCGGTTAAACCTAGGATGTGTGTCTTTAAGGTTCTCAAATTTCAGGATAAGCTGGAGATTCTGAAGCTTTTTAAAAAAGCTGATACCCTGAGATTTGCGAACAGCAAGATTTTGCTGTTTCAAGACTTCTCCGCCGAGACATCTGCGCGGAGAAGAATGATGGCACCTTTTTGCTCACAGTTAATCGGTAAAGGGATAAGAGCAAGTTTATTCTATCCGGCTAAAATTATAGTTGAAAATAAAGGATCTAAATTTATATTCAATGAAGTCTCAGAAATCCAAGAATTTATGAAAAGCCTAGAAATTTAAGATAATCCAGAAAGAAAGTAACTAGTATGAAGGTGCGGAAGATAGCGCACTTATATGAGAATCGTATAATATGTTTGTTCTTTTTATTTCTTATCAAATATTGTTTGATTTTTAGCACAGATATGTTTAATCTATGTTTTTTTGTTGTGTATTAATTCACAAAGAGTCAGGAATCTGTCTCTAGAGAGAGCTATTGTAATCTGTGTTAAGAGTTACGTTTTTAAGTCTTTTTTTTTTTCTCTTCTTTCTTCCTCCCCCCCCCCCCCCCGCTGTTGCCCACCCGTACCTTTTTTTTCAGGGCTATATATATTTTAAGGCTGGATGAGGGAAGTCGGATTTAAAGTCCTATCTTGGAGCGTGGGAGGGATTTCCTCCCCGAGTAAACGTAAACTAGTTATTAAAACACTAGCTAAAGAAAAACCAGGGTTAGTATTCCTACAAGAAACCCACCTAGATGGGGCGGAAGCCGCTAAGCTTAGAACAAAATGGGTTGGTAAAGTAATCTCTTCCTCCGGCCCCCATAAACAACGAGGAGTCGCAGTTTTATTAGAGTAGAGATACCCCCATCAACTTTGAGGATCTTTTCCTAAAACTCCAATGTATCTGCTGGCAAAAGATACAATTTTTTAAACCTTGAAGAAAGAATAAAAGAAGTACCAGGCCTATTCCATTCCTTAGAAACCATATCAGAAATAGCATCAGGAACTGGAAAAACCTCTAGAGTAACCACAGGAGGTTTATAAACAGAATTTAAACGTTTACTAGTTTTAGTATCTAGAGGACTAGTTTCAACAATATCCAATGTAATCAACACTTCTTTTAACAAAGAACAAACATACTCAATTTTAAATAAATAAGTAGATTTGTCAGTGTCAATATCTGAGGAAGGATCTTCTGAATCAGATAGATCCTCATCAGAGTTGGATAATTCAGTATGTTGTCGGTCATTTGAAATTTCATCAATTTTATGAGAAGTTTTTAAATACCATTTACGTTTATTAAAAGGCGGGATGGCAGACAAAGCCTTCTGAATAGAATCAGCAATAAATTATTTTAAATTCACAGGTATAACTTGTACATTAGATGTTGAAGGAACAGCAACAGGCAATGTACTATTACTGATGGACACATTCTCTGCATGTAAAAGTTTATCATGACAACTATTAGAAACCACAGCTGGATATATAATCTCCACAAGTTTACAACAAATGTATTTAGTTTTGGTAGAACTGTTATCAGTCAGCAGGGTTCCAACAGTGATTTCTGAGACAGGATCAGATTGAGACATCTTGCAAATGTACGAGAAAAAACAACATAGAAAGCAAAATTATCAATTTCCGTATATGGCAGTTTCAGGAATGGGAAAAAAAATGCAAACAGCATAGCCCTCTGATAGAGAAAAAAGGCAAAAGGCATATAGGAATGGGGTTTTAAATAATGAAAATATTTGGCGGCAAGTATGACGCACAACAAACAGAAATTTTTTTTTGCCGCTAACAACATCCGGAAATGACACACTTGCGTCATTGAAGACGCAACACTGTGAAAGGATTCGGTGTCGATTAAGATGCCGGAAATGACGAATTTGCGTCATCGAACATAACTTCGCGACCAAAAATCTCACGCCAAAAATGACGCAATATACTTTGGCATTTTTTGCCCCCGCGAGCCTAATTCTGCCTGCGAATTTAAAATGACAGTCAATTGAAAAAAGACTATAACCCAGGTAAGAAATACATTTTTCCTAAAAAATGCATTTCTCAGATATGAAACTGACAGTCTGCAAAAGGAAATATACTGAAACCTGAATCATGGCAAATATAAGTACAATACATATATTTAGAACTTTATATAAATACATAAAGTGCCAAACCATAGCTGAGAGTGTCTTTAGTAATGAAAACATACTTACCAAAAGACACCGATCCACATATAGCAGATGGCCAAACCAGTACTGAAACAGTTATCAGTAGAGGTAATGGAATATGAGAGTATATCGTCGATCTGAAAAGGGAGGTAGGAGATGAATCTCTACAACCGATAACAGAGAACCTATGAAATAGATCTCCCGTGAGGAAAACCATTGCATTCAATAGGTGATACTCCCTTCACATCCCTCTGACATTCACTGTACTCTGAGAGGAATCGGGCTTCAAAATGCTGAGAAGCGCATATCAACGTAGAAATCTTAGCACAAACTAACTTCACCACCTCCATAGGAGGCAAAGTTTGTAAAACTGAATTGTGGGTGTGGTGAGGGGTGTATTTATAGGCATTTTGAGGTTTGGGAAACTTTGCCCCTCCTGGTAGGATTGTATATCCCATAAGTCACTAGCTCATGGACTCTTGCCAATTACATGAAAGAAAGAGGGGTAGAGAGAGAGCGCAAAAGAGAGGGGGAGAGGGAGCAAAAGAGAGGGGGAGAGCAAGAGAGAGGGGAGAGAGAGAGAGGGCAAAAGAGAGGGGGAGAGAGAGCAAAAGAGGGGGGAGAGAGAATGAGAGCATAAGAGAGGGGGGAGAAAGAGAGAGCAAAAGAGAGGAAGAGAGAGAGAAAGCAAAAGAGAGGGGGAGAGAGAGAGAGCAAAAGAGAGGGGGAGAGAGAGAGAGAGCAAAAGAGAGGAGAGAGAGAGCAAAAGAGAGGGGGAGAGAGAGAGCAAAAGAGGGGGGGAGAGAAAGCGAGCAAAAGAGGGGGGGAGAGAGAGCAAGAGAGGGGGGAGAGAGAGCAAGAGGGGGGAGAGAGAGCAAGAGAGGGGGGAGAGAGAGAGAGGGCAAAAGAGAGGTAGAGAGAGAGCAAAAGAGGGGGGGAGAGAATGAGAGCATAAGAGAGGGGGGAGAAAGAGAGCGCAAAAGAGAGGGAGAGAGAGAGAAAGCAAAAGATAGGGGGAGAGAGAGAGAGCAAAAGAGAGGGGGAGAGAGAGAGAGTAAAAGAGAGGGGGAGAGAGAGAGAGAGAGCAAAAGAGGGGGGAGAGAGAGCGCAAAAGAGAGGGGGAGAGAGAGAGCAAAAGAGAGAGGGGGAGAGAGAGCAAAAGAGAGAGGGGAGAGAAAGCAATAGGGGGAGGGAGAGAGAGAGAGAGAGAGAGCAAAAGAGAGGGGGGAAAGAGAGAGCAAAAGAGAGGGGGAGAGAGCAAGAGAGGGGGAGAGAGCAAGAGAGGGGGAGAGAGAGAGCAAAAGAGAGGGGGAGAGAGAGCAAGAGAGGGGGCAAAAGAGAGAGCAAAAGAGAGGGGGAGAGAGAGAGAGAGCAAAAGGGAGGGTGAGAGAGAGAGAGAGAAAGAGGGGGGAGATAGCAAAAGAGAGGGGGGCAAACGAGGGGGTGAAAGAGAGAGCAAAAGAGGGGGAGAGAGAGCAAAAGAGGGGGGAGAAAGAGAGCAAAAGAGGGGGAGAGAGAGCAAAAGAGGGGGGAGAAAGAGAGAACAAAAGAGGGGGAGAGAGAGAAAAAAAGAGAGGGGGAGAGAGAAAGCGCAAAATAGAGGGGGAGAGAGTGCAAAAGAGAGGGGGGAGAGAGAGAGCGTGCACAAAAGAGAGGGGGGAGAGAGAGCAAAAGAGAGGGGGAGAGAAAGCAAGAGGGGGAGAGCAAGAGAGAGAGCAAGAGAGGGGGGAAGAGAGAGTGAAAGAGACGGGAGAGAGAGCAAAAGAGAGAGGGAGAGAGAGCAAAAAAGAGGGGGAGAGAGAGTGCAAAAGAGAGGGGGGAGGGAGAGAGAGAACAATAGAGAGGGAGAGAGAGAACAAAAGAGAGGGGGAGAGAGCAAGGGGTGGGACCGTTGTACTGCAAAAAATGGCCCGTATAAACAGGCTTTAGGACTAGTGTATAATAAAGGATTACTTTGGGCCTCAAAAAGTACTACATTTTACAATGGTATTTTGGAGAGAGAGAGAGAGAGAGAGAGAGAGAGAGAGAGCAAAAGAGGGGGGAGAGGAGGGAGAGAGCAAGAGAGGGTGGAGAGAGAGAGAGAGCAAAAGAGAGGAGGAGAGAGAGCAAGAGAGGGGAAGAGAGAGAGAGGGGGGGAGAGAGAGCAAAAGAGAATGGGTGGAGAATGAGAGAGCAAAAGAGAGGGGGAGAGAGAAAAAGAGAGGGGGGAGAGAGAGAGAGAGAGAGAGAGAGCAAAAGGGAGTGGGTGAGAAAGCAAGAGGGGGGAGAGAGAGAGAGCATAAGAGAGGGGGGAGAGAGAGAGAGAGAGAGAGAGAGAGAGAGAGAGAGAGCAAAAGGGAGGGGGTGAGAAAGCAAGAGGGGGGGGAGAGAGAGAGCATAAGAGAGGGGGGAGAGAGGAGGTTTCCGGTGAGAAGGCGGAGCTAAAGTTCATGCTGCTCCATGTCGGCGTGTAGCCGGCGAAAGTAATCCAAGCCTTCATTCCTTGCCCCATTTCTGTCGGACCATGGGGGCCAGTAGCTGGGCATAATAACGCCAGCTGGAAAGGAAACCTATAAGGCTGTATTTGCCTGCGGGCATGACCGCTGCTGAGCAATTATTCAAGAAGAAAAAGTTAACAACCAGATATTAAGATGTTGCTGATATCGTACATTGAGGCTAAGAAAATCACTTACTAGACTCCCTGTCTGCTCCTGTGGCCGGAGCTCCGTCTGAGGTGAGGAGGAGCTCAAGATCCGCGAAAGGTGGATGGTCGGAGTGGTGGAGGTGTTGCCTCGGAGTAGTAGCGTCATCGGAAGACGCGGATCCTCCTGATGCTGGATTACAGATGCGCTGAGGAAGTGAGAGTGGTGACTACGCGGAGGGATCTGGAAATCGCGCTCCCCTGGGGCAGTAGAGTCAAGGTGCCGATGGTAGCAGCAGGGCCAAGTTTGCTATGGCCAGTTAAGGTGACGGCACAGATCTATCAGGAATAGTGCTGCCGAACAAGGGTATTCCAGCCGTCGCTTCCCGGTCCAGAGGAGGTAGCGTATTGGTGGTTCATTGCTTATTCTATATTGATTGTTTGTGGCACTAACTGTCTCTTGAACCACTCGTGTCCTGGTGATCTTGATATGTCTCCGACCCCCTGAAGGAGGCGGGTGACTGGAAAATCAGTTTGAAGTGACTCTGAGACATTTCTATACCGTGTAGGCGATACTGGAGGACTTCCCATTAAAATTTAAAACTTGGCTTGCTGATAAAGCTGAGGTTGTGTAATAACCCAGCAGGGCTTTTTGTTTATTTAAGTATAATCAGAGACATGGTCTAAACAGGCTAAGCCCTGACGGACATTAATTGACACTGTTGCTGGACTAAAAGTCGCTGCTAGACCGAGGGGATTAGGATTGTTTTTAAAAAAAAAAGGAGACAAAGTTTATGATGTTTGTTTCATCTTTATAGTGGTAATATCAAGTAGTCTGTTGATGTAATTGTGTGTCTAGATATACCTCCTTAAGTTAAGACTTCTGCAGAAAGGATCATGTGAGGGGTACTTATTGGTTATCGCTTTGAATATTCCTATTTGCTGAGTCTGATCACAGAAGAGTGGGTATCAATAGGTTGTTCTAAGATTGGAGTCTAAATTAAATCTTTTTTTTTTCTATGTATATATAGGTCATTGGCCTTAAGCACTATACACTGATCGTATTCGCACATTTTTGAGTAAAGGCATTATCATGAAGATAATGAAGTACTAGTCACATAGAACACAAAAGAAGAGGAAAGAAAGGGGAAGAAAAAAGGAAAAAAAATATATACACACTTATATATCACAAATTTAAAATTAGTTTTATTGTTGTTGTTTTCACTTTTTTACACAGGAAGCTTTTTTTTTTTTTTTAGATCACTTCACACGAGGGTCTTTTTTTATTCGGGTTTTTTTTTTTTTTGAAGTTCACTACATGGAAAAATTTGTAACACTTGGGAAAAATAATTCGCCCAAAATGCCTGTGAAAGCCAGGGAAAAAAGAAATAATAAATTGGGCGACTCCAATCCAGATATGTCAGCAGATAGTGTACCAGCTCTTATTGATACCCAGGTATTAATCGGGCAACTCACTGCTATTTTTTCCCCTCAATTTGAGGAAATTAAAAAAGAATTAGGAACTATCTCTACAGAGATGATGACACTGTCTGCTGAGGTTAAGTTATTCTCTGTAAGAATGGGGGAAGCGGAGAGTAGAATCTCCTCAGTTGAAGACAGACTGACTACTCAAGAAAATGTAATCCAATCACAGCAGGTCAAACTAAATAATATGCAATTGCGCCTGGAGGATCTTGAAGATCGCTCCAGGCGGAATAACATAAGGATTATTGGTTTACCGGAATCCCTCGAGTTTGACGATCTCATTAAATTTACTTCTATTACGCTCCCGCAGGCTATTGGTTTTCCAGCTCATGTGCTCCCCTTAGCAATTGAAAGGGCGCACAGAGTCGGCCCTAAGAGAAACTCTACCTCAGGGTCGGTTAAACCTAGGATGTGTGTCTTTAAGGTTCTCAAATTTCAGGATAAGCTGGAGATTCTGAAGCTTTTTAAAAAAGCTGATACCCTGAGATTTGCGAACAGCAAGATTTTGCTGTTTCAAGACTTCTCCGCGGAGAAGAATGATGGCACCTTTTTGCTCACAGTTAATCGGTAAAGGGATAAGAGCAAGTTTATTCTATCCGGCCAAAATTATAGTTGAAAATAAAGGATCTAAATTTATATTCAATGAAGTCTCAGAAATCCAAGAATTTATGAAAAGCCTAGAAATTTAAGATAATCCAGAAAGAAAGTAACTAGTATGAAGGTGCGGAAGATAGCGCACTTATATGAGAATCGTATAATATGTTTGTTCTTTTTATTTCTTATCAAATATTGTTTGATTTTTAGCACAGATATGTTTAATCTATGTTTTTTGTTGTGTATTAATTCACAAAGAGTCAGGAATCTGTCTCTAGAGAGAGCTATTGTAATCTGTGTTAAGAGTTACGTTTTTAAGTCTTTTTTTTTTTTCTCTTCTTTCTTCCTCCATACCCCCCCCCCCCCCCCGCTGTTGCCCACCCGTACCTTTTTTTTCAGGGCTATATATATTTTAAGGCTGGATGAGGGAAGTCGGATTTAAAGTCCTATCTTGGAGCGTGGGAGGGATTTCCTCCCCGAGTAAACGTAAACTAGTTATTAAAACACTAGCTAAAGAAAAACCAGGGTTAGTATTCCTACAAGAAACCCACCTAGATGGGGCGGAAGCCGCTAAGCTTAGAACAAAATGGGTTGGTAAAGTAATCTCTTCCTCCGGCCCCCATAAACAACGAGGAGTCGCAGTTTTATTGCATAAAGATTTAGAATACAAAATTATTAACGTAGAGATAGATCCCGCAGCTAGATATATTTTGCTTCAAGTAATGATCAGTAGTGTAAAATATATTTTTTGTAATATATATGCCCCTAATAAGTTTTCATCTCAATTTTGGGAGCTGATCCAGAACAAAATATTTCCATATCAAAGGGAAAATCTTATTTTATGTGGAGATTTTAATATGACGATATGTCCAGAATTAGATCGTTTCTCAAATAAGAACACTGCAGAATATAAGAGAAATGCGAAGTATTTTAAAAAATTCTGTAACAAATCTAGCTTGACTGATATTTGGCGAATACAGAATCCACAAACACGAGCTTTCACGTGTGAGTCAAAGGCTCACAGGACATTCTCAAGGATTGATCTTTTTTAATATCAGAATCATTATCGGTATATCCGGTTAGTGCTGGGATTGGTGAGTTTATGGTATCCGATCACGCTATTATTTCGTTGACATTCACAGGAGTAGGAGAGACCAGGGTTAGTGTACCATTTTTTTCTTTTCCCCGATTCTTATATACTAGTCCTAGGTTTATATCTAGGATGAGAACTATATGGAATGACTATGTGTTATGTAACTCTGACTACAAGAATAAATTAGAGATTTATTGGGAGGCAGCTAAGGCAGTAATGCGTGGAGAGATTATTGCCTATATGAGTAGATGCTCCAAAAAGAGGAAGGAGCAGGAACTTCTATTAGCTAATAATGTTAAGATGGCCTATAGCAAGGTTAATCTTGATCCCTCTCCGATGAACTGGTATGCATATTTGGAGGCCAGAAAGGAAAGGGACGTGTTCTTAAAGCAAAAATCTCAAGAAGAAGAAGAGATGAGGCTTAGCTTAAAGTATAAGAGTTTCCATGGTTGTTCCGCAAAACACCTGGCGCGTCTAGTTAAGAACAGGAAAAAAAAAAACTTTATTGCAGTTATCAAGAATAGGGAAAATCGTTTTTTCAAATCAATAGAGATCAGCCAAGTGTTCCATAACTATTACCAGCAACTGTATGCGTCGGTTTCTGTAAGTCAGCATAATCAAGATATTTTCTGGTCGAAGGTTAGTACCTCCAAGATTCAAACGGAAGAATTGGTAGCGCTAAATCAACCTGTAAATAAAGAGGAGATATGTAAAGCAATTGATGGCCTTAAATTAAATAAAGCAGCTGGCCCAGACGGGCTGCCAGCTGAATTTTATAAATCGCTTAAAGATGAATTAGTTCCGTTCTTAGTGGAATTATTTAATAATTATTATCTGTCCGATAATAGTATATCGGGAGGGTTTGTAGAGGCAAACATTTCTCTCATACTTAAAAAAGGAAAAAACCCTGAGGATCCGGCTTCTTATAGGCCTATATCAGTGCTTAACACTGACTACAAAATAATGGCCGGTATTATTGCAGCTCGGCTTGGCCGATGTTTACAGAATGTAATTCACCCAGATCAGACAGGATTTATGTCATCTAGAAGCTCATCTAAGAATATTCGTAAGGTAATTGCATTTCTTGATTATGCGTGGAACTCAGAGCAGAGCATTAATAATTCGGTAACTCGCGATTTAGCAGTTCTGACTCTAGACGCTGTCAAGGCGTCTGGGAGCATCTATTTCGATCATTAATTAATTTTGGATTTGCTGGTAATTTTATTCAAAGTTTACTCAAAACCTAGATCATTTTTGCTGATAAATGGTATCCGGTCACAAGAGATTATTTTACAACGTGACACTAGGCAGGGCTGTCCGCTGTCCCCCCTTCTTTTTAATCTAGCGATAGAACCCTTGGCAATTCGATTCCGAGATATACTAACTGGTATATCACTTGGCGCTAATCGTTTGAAGTCACTATTATATGCAGATGACATCCTGCTATTTGTGGATAACGCTCATCTAACCATTCCAGTAATTGTACAAATACTTGCTGAATTTAGCTCATTCTCGGGCTACCTAGTTAATCTAGATAAAAGCGAACTCATGTATGTGGGCGAAAGGCTTCCCTATATGGGGATTATCCCATTTAAAGTTGTGAATGTAGTTAAATATTTAGGGTTAGAATTACATAGAAATCCGAAATTATGGTACGCAGCAAATTATTCATCTTTATTTGAAAAAATTAAATTGGATCTTCAGCTCTGGGCATCTTATCCATTGTCTATCTCTGCTAAGGTAAACTTAATAAAAATGATTATCTTCCCACGACTCTTATATATGGTGCAAAATTTACCTATTTTCATATCTAATCTAGATACAAAGAAGCTTTATAGCTATTTTTCCAAATTTATATGGAAAGAAAAAAAAACGAGAATAGCTTTAGCTAAGCTTATGCAGAAGAAAAATATGGGGGGCCTGGCTCTGCCCAATATTAAGCTATAAAATATCGTGGCCATGGTAAAGTTTGCTTTAGACTGGATCACTGAAACTAATCTCATTGCAGTAGGACAGGAAGAGGCGTTTTATATACGTCCTTTTTCATTAAAAGCCATCTTACATTGTAAACCGAAACAACTTCCGTCTAATATCTGTAGAATGATGTCATTTAAAAACATTGTTATAGCATGGTATAAGTTCTGTGGATGTTTAGGTATAGATTCTACCTTTTCAGATTTTCTCCCCATCCAGGGTAATCCGCAATTTACCCCGGGTATTCATCAAAAGATATTTAAATCTTGGGCAGATAAAGGTTTACTTTATGTAAAACAAGTGATGGATGAAGACTGTCAGGTGCATACATCGGAATATATATTTCAAGCTTATGCGTTGCCCAGATCAGATATGTATGCCTATTTTCAGATACGACATTATACATATAGTCAGAATTGGCAGGCTGGGAATATGATAGCGTGGTCGGATATTAAAAGTTTAATTCAAAAATTTAAGTCGGGAAACACATCCATCTCTTTGATGTATGATATCATGCTTTCAAAGCAAAGTGAAAAGTATTTGGATGGGATAAGTAAGTGGTTGTGCCCATCTATTCCGGGAACTGATAATGACAGGATTATCCTGAGTTTTAAGATGCTGAATCAATGTAGATTATCTATGAGCTGGAAAGAGTCACACGTGAAGTTGCTGAATAATTATTATTTATATCCATCTAAAATTCAAATGTTTTTCCCTACTAGTTTGGGGAACTGTCCACGGTGCTCCAAGTCTGGAGCGGATCTATTCCATATGTTCTGGTGGTGTCCCAAATTAAATCAACTATGGCTTAAAATCTGTTTCTGGCTTGGTGCTCTCTATGGTGTAAATGTCTCTATCACCTTACAAAATGTAGTTTTATTATTTCCCTCAGCTAACAATAGTTCTCCTCGTTTGATTCGTATATTTAATACAATTATTCTTGCAGTTCGCCACCTTATCCTTAAGAATTGGAAGGCGAGTAGAGTTCCAAGCTTATCAACAGTCCAAAAAGAAATACAAGAACAAATTATCTTTGAATCATTTCATCTTCAAGATGCTTCAGAGAGGAGGATTGAAGACTTTCTTGTTGGATGGCTTCCAATAATTAAGTCTTATTCTCTTCCGGTGCAGAGACAGATTCTTTATCCATTTCGCTTGTCCATAAGCTTTGCAGAATTAGTCCTACTGAATAAATTTCCGGCCTCCTGGTTAGCGTAGGAATTCAGTGCCAACGATGTTAAGGGTGTTAGGCGTGGGTACGGTGGGAGGGGTCTTGGAAGGAATTTTTTTTTTTTTTCTCTCTAACTTCCTTCTTTCTTCTTCTTTCTTTCTTTTTTTTGGTTTTTTGTCTTATTATATCAAAGAAACTCCAACAAGATTAAGATGGTTTTGCAAATGGCATAAAATTTTAGTTATTGTTTGCTGCATGTACATGTATATATAATGGATGTCTTGCGATCTTATGTTTATTGTATATATTGTGGAGATCTTTCTAATAAAAAAAAAGATGTTATAAAAAAAAAAAGAGAGGGGGGAGAGAGAGAGAGAGAAAAAGAGAGGGAGAGAGAGAGAGAGCAAGAGAGGGGGGAGAGAGAGAGCAAAAGAGAGGGGGAGAGAGAGAGCAAAAGAGAGGGGGGGAGAGAGAGAGAGAGAGCAAAAGAGAGGGGGAGAGAGAACAAGAGAGGGGGAGAGAGCGAGAAAGAGAGCAAAAGAGAGGGGGAGAGAGAACAAGAGAGGGAGAGAGAGCAAAAAAGAGAGCAAAAGAGAGGGGGAGAGAGAGCAAAAGAGAGCGGAGAGAGAGAGAGCAAAAGAGAGGGGGAGAAAGAGAGAGCAAAAGAGGGGGGAGAGAGAGATCAAAAAAGGGGGGAGAGAGAGAGATCAAAAAAGGGGGGAGAGAGAGAGCACAAAAGAGAGGGGGAGAGAGAGTAAAAGAAAGGGGGAGAGAAAGCAAGAGGGGGAGAGTGAGAGAGAGCAAAAGAGGGGGGAAGAGAGAGAGCAGATAGGGGGGAGAGAGAGCAAAAGAGGGGGAGAGAGAGAGCAAAAGAGAGGGGGAGAGAGAGCGCAAAAGAGAGGGGGAAGAGAGAGAGAACAAAAGAGAGGGGGAGAGAGCAAAAGAGAGCGAGAGAGAGCGCAAGGGGTGGGACCACTGTACTGCAAAAAATGGCCCGTATAAACGGGCTTTTGGACTAGTTTATAATAAAGGCTTACTTTGGGCCTCAAAAAGTGCCAAATTGTACAATGGCATTTTGTACTGTGTTCTGCAGCTTTTAATATGAGTGCAAAAGTTTAGGGCGTGCTAAAAAAAATTTTTTGGACTCATTAAGATGTTCTGGTTAAACATTTTAACAATCCACTTGTGATACCAGATTGTGTTTTATTCCTAGCAGAGGACAAAGCACAAGATAACACACCCTGCGCTATTAATTGAACTCAGTTTATAATCTAGCCCTATGTGGACTATTCTTTCTTGTTTGCTGGTTACAGTTTTGTGTTTGTAAGGACCTTGTCACCCCTTTTGACTGTGGTGAAAAATCAGAAAAACAGTTAACTGACAACAAGGAAATGTCCTTGCGCTGTATTTGATAGTTCATTGTTCTTTATTCAGTAAAGCAATCAGTGGAGGCTCCTCCATGTGTGCACACTCGCACGTGCCCCCCTGTGAGTGTGCCCCCCTGTGAGTGTGAGAGGAAAAAAAAAAATATTAAAAAAAAATAAAATATAATTTTTCCAATATCCCCCTATTGAAAAAATTATATTTTATTTTTAACCCCCAAATATGAAATTCTGATTTTATTTTTAATATAATATTCCAAAAAAATTTCAGTGTCACTAGTGTCTGACTGTTATTTTGTCCCTATCGCACGTGCGGTTAGAGCCCTATCTGCCTGTCAGTGATTTCTAACTTGTTCACTGCAGGCATCAAACCAGGCTGTATACATTGCCTTATCGCACAGGCTGAACTGTGCGAGAGTGGGGAGGGACAAGTTCAGCCTGTGCCCTGATAGGCTGCACCGCATACGTCACGGTCAGAGAGTGGGGAGGCGGGTACAACAACAAGATGCTGCTTACTACGAGGCCGAGCCGAGGTAATACGAGACCAGCCAAGTCTGAGATCTTCCGACAAGTGTTCCAGCCTGTGGATAGGCTGCGCCTGCACGCCACTTTGCCGGGTACGTGACGTCACAACAGCTCCTCCCCCGCATCAACGGCGCGAAAACTTCATATTTGAGTTTGCTGTTGAGCGGAGAGGAGTGTGTTGTGACTCACAGTGTTTCTCAGTCGAATTTCTTTGAATTGTTTACAGCTTCCTAAACAAATTATTAGCTGAGCTAATAATCGATATCATCTCTACTACTAGCTACTACTACTAAAAGCATTAGCAGCCAGTGTGTTAATGACATTGACTTTAGTTTAGTTAAAATTTAAAAAAATTTAAAATCCAATACTGAATATTATTGTAGCCTAGAGCGGAGGCCCTAGACAGGCTAGACAGCTAAGACAGAGCGGCTTGCTTGCTTGCCTCCCTTGCCTAGGAGAGAGAGCTCAGAGAGGGAGTGGTGGAGGCTGCTGAGCTGGAGCAATATATCTATTTCTTCTATATATTATTAACAATTAAGTTTTGGGCAGAATTTATTGTTAACCTGCTGAGAGCCTGAGACTGCAGAAATTAATAATTAATTAGTATATATATATTTAATTTCCTGAGAGAGGATCCCATTCCTAATCCTTAGTTCTTTCTTGCCTGGCTGGGGCCCTGTCCCTGCCCTGATAATTTTCTAGTTTGTCAATTGTCAGACAGAGAGTGGTCTATCTCAGACTCAGTTTATCAGAGTGACAGACAGTGACACTGACTCAGTACTTGTAAAAAAATAAAAAAGTTTTTTTTTTCTCAAAAAAGCAGTTAACTGCTGCCTGTGCTGCATTATTAACTTTAATTTTATTATACATTTTATTATAAATTTAAATATAATTTATAATTTTTTATTAGTTATATTAGAGTCTCATAGTTTGTAAAACAATTATATATTTTATAACGGCTTCTCAGCTACTTACCTACAGTCCTACAAGTTATATATATTTTAGAACAACCGCATAACTACTTGCCCACTAGTTTTAGACTGTAGTTGACCTTGCCTGTTGACGGCTGTCACGGCCACTGCTGCCTGCTGTAATAATACTATTTAAAACACTATTTTAGTTTAGAATTATTATCATATTGCAGAGAGTCTCATAGTTTGTAAAACAATTATATATTTTATAACAGCTTCACAGCTACTTACCTACAGTCCTACAAGTTATATATTTTAGAACAACCGCATAACTACTTGCCTACTAGTTTTAGACTGTAGTTGACCTTGCCCGTTGACGGCTGTCACGGCTGCTGCTGCCTGCTGTAATAATACTATTTAAAACACTATTTTAGTTTAGAATTATTATCAGATTGCAGAGAGTCTCATAGTTTGTAAAACAATTATATATTTTATAACAGCTTCACAGCTACTTACCTACAGTCCTACAAGTTATATATATTTTAGAACAACCGCATAACTACTTGCCTACTAGTTTTAGACTGTAGTTGACTTTGCCTGTTGACGACTGTCACGGCTGCTACTGCCTGCTGTAATAATACTATTTAAAACACTATTTTAGTTTAGAATTATTATCAGATTGCAGAGAGTCTCATAGTTTGTAAAACAATTATATATTTTATAACAGCTTCACAGCTACTTACCTACAGTCCTACAAGTTATATATATTTTAGAACAACCGCATAACTACTTGCCTACTAGTTTTAGACTGTAGTTGACCTTGCCTGTTGACGGCTGTCACGGCTGCTGCTGCCTGCTGTAATAATACTATTTAAAACACTATTTTAGTTTAGAATTATTATCAGATTGCAGAGAGTCTCATAGTTTGTAAAACAATTATATATTTTATAACAGCTTCACAGCTACTTACCTACAGTCCTACAAGTTATATATATTTTAGAACAACCGCATAACTACTTGCCTACTAGTTTTAGACTGTAGTTGACCTTGCCCGTTGACGGCTGTCACGGCCACTGCTGCCTGCTGTAATAATACTATTTAAAACTCTATTTTAGTTTAGAATTATTATCAGATTGCAGAGAGTCTCATAGTTTGTAAAACAATTATATATTTTATAACAGCTTCACAGCTACTTACCTACAGTCCTACAAGTTATATATATTTTAGAACAACCGTATAACTACTTGCCTACTAGTTTTAGACTGTAGTTGACCTTGCCCGTTGACGGCTGTCACGGCTGCTGCTGCCTGCTGTAATAATACTATTTAAAACACTATTTTAGTTTAGAATTATTATCAGATTGCATAGAGTCTCATAGTTTGTAAAACAATTATATATTTTATAACAGCTTCACAGCTACTTACCTACAAGTTGTATAATTTATAACAGCTGCAAAGCTAATTACCTACAAGTTATATATTTGATACCAACCGCGTAACTACTTGCCTATTAAGTCAAGTTTTATATTTTATAACAGCAATACTACTTGTCTAAAGTTTATATATAGATTATAACAGCAAAACTAATTGTCTCAAAGTTATATATATATATCTATATTATAACAGCAAAACTACTAACCTACAAGTTATATATTTTATAAGAGCCGCAAGGCAACTTACCTAGTTAAAGTTATATATTTTATAACAGCAAAGGACTGTTCTTTGTGTGTAAACTAACAGTTAAGATGGCACTTAGTAAAATCAGTGTGTCTGAGCTAAAGCAATTACATTTTTCAACGTTACCCATGGAAAGAAAAATTGAAATTAAAATGCTCAGGCCAACACCTAGCCTTAACCTTATCCAGGTGACAAAATGTAAAACTAGAGATTTCAAAAGAGAATTCAAACCCGAGGTATATGATAAATATCCATGGATTTGTGGCTGTGAATTATCTAACAGACTCTTTTGTTTTTATTGTCTCCTGTTTGCAAAACAAAGTGGTGAATCAAGCTGGGTGAGTTATGGTGTCGCCGATTTATCACATTTAAATCAAAAAATAAATAAACATAATTGTTCACAATCACATTTAAACTCCACATTAGAGTTTAATGTGCTAGGAAGGGTTGATATTCGACAACAACTTGACAGTGCATATCGTTTAAATATTAAAAAACATAATGAGCAAGTAACAAAAAATCGTTATGTTCTTTCGAAAATAATTAATTGTATTTTATTTTGCGGCGCATTTGAACTTGCACTTCGAGGACATGACGAACGCGAGGATTCATTAAATCCAGGCATTTTCAGAGGTCTTATAAACTTCTCAGCAGAACTTGATGCATCTCTAAAAGAGCATCTCGCTAGTGCCACTGTTTTTAAAGGAACGTCAAAAGAAATTCAAAATGATTTATTAGACTGTATGCTTACTGTTTGCCAGAACCAAATAAAAAAGGAAATCTCAAAAGCAAGTTTTCTAGCAGTGATAGCAGATGAAACTACTGATGTTTCATCTGCCTTCCAATTGGTTGTTGTTTTTCGATACATTGTAGGTAACGGTCAACCGGTTGAGAGATTCTGGGAATTCACTAATCCAGCTGGACATGATGCAGAATCTATAGCTACATGTATCCAAAATACTTTGGAAAAAGTTATAGACAACCCGGAAAAATTGATATCCCAGAGTTACGACGGTACAAGCGTGATGAGTGGTCAGCATGCAGGTGTTCAGGCTATAATTAAACGTACCTACAAGAATGCACATTTTGTGCATTGCTACGCACATCAACTCAATTTGATTGTAAGCCAAGCAAGCAGTCAGAATCAACAAGTTCGAGTATTTTTTTCTAACCTAAGTGACATTACTAACTTTTTTAGTAACTCGCCACAACGCATAGCTATTCTAGATGAAACTGTTAGAAGAAGGATACCTCATGGTTCAGCCACCAGGTGGAATTTCAAGAGTCGAACCGTCAATACAGTGTTTGAAAACAGGGAACAGTTAATTGAATGTATGGAAAAAATAGAGTCAACATCGAAAAAAGAAATAGCTATAAATCAAGCAGGGGCTATTCGGCGTATGTTACAAGACTCGGTATTCGTGTTTTGGCTTACAGTTTTTCACAATATTATGCCACATGTAGATGTGTTATACAACCAACTTCAGAAAACACAAACAGATGCGGCACTTATTCGAAAACATATTAACACTTTCCAGCAGACAATGGAAAACGAAAGGAATAGAATGGACACAGTGACCATGACGATATCAGAAACAGAGGAAACATCTAGGAAAAGGAAGAGAGAAAATATTCACATTGCTCAGACTGTGGCAGCTAAAGAGATATGCGATGTTATCACAAATCAAGTAAAAGATAGATTTTCTTTTATAACTCACTACTCGGCTGTTTCTCTCCTCCAAGCGGAAAAATTTGCGGATTACGCCTGAAAACTGAACTAGGAGTAATTTACAGAAGACCAGATTTCCGAAATATGAATGGTGCCATCAGTCTTCTACAGTTTGTAATAGAAAATAACTTGGACAGTACTTTCTCGGAGACCTACAAACTGTTGCAAATTATTTCGACTATTCCCGTGACAACTGCTGAGGCTGAGAGATGTTTCTCAACTTTAAAACGAGTTAAGACATTTCTAAGGAGCACCATGACTGAGGAAAGACTGACTGCTCTAGCCATGCTCACAATTGAAAAACAATTGATCAATGACATGCCTACATTCACCGAAAATGTTATTGATTTATTTGCCTCAAAAAAAGACAGGCGGATTGACTTAATTTACAAAAATTGTACTTGAGTTATCAACATTCTGTTTTAATCTTTACCGTTGAAGTTAATTATTAAGCACTAGTGTAATAGAAATAATCTTCTTTTGTAGAAAGTAAAATGTTGGTGTATTTATATAAATGTTGCCACGGCCTTTGGCTGCATTGCCTAATATCGAACACTGGGGGCTAGGGCAACAATAATTGAGATGTGGTTTTATTTCTCTATAAAGTGGAAGGTTCTTTAAATCCAGGAATATATATATTTTCATAAATGTACATTCAAGATACTTATTATTTCGCAGCTTTGATTAATCATTTGGTTAATATAATGTTATTATATAATTTAACTGAGCATGTATATTTTAAGACTAGACATGAGTATACTGAAGAGTATGGATTCTTGTATATTAATGTAAATATTAGACATGGTCATAATATTAAATATTATAAATATATATATAAATATATATATATATATATATATATACTTACTACTGATAATATCTTAAGAGATTAACTTAATAGTCATTTTGCAAACAGGATCTTGTTTTTATTGTCTCCTGTTTGAAAAACAAAGTGGTGATTCAAGTTGGGTGAGTTATGGTGTCGCCGATTTATCACATTTAACTCCAAAAATATAAATAATTGCTACCAATCACATTTATACTCCCCATTAGAGTTTAATTTGCTATGAAGGATTGATATTTGCCAACAACTTGTCAGTGCATATTGTTTGAATGTTAAAAAACACAATGATCAAGTAACCACAAATCGTTATGTTCTTTCCAAAATTATGAATTGTATTCTATTTTCCGGCGCATTTGAGCTTTCACTTCGAGGACATGATGAACGCGATGATTCATTACATATTGGGAGACTTAAAAGGATTGTAATTTAATACTTAGTATGATAATAATAATCAGCTATACTATTAACTATTTGAAATCAATTGATTAATCATTTCATATTCTGATATTACATTGCATTTAATTAGAATTCTGTAGTGATTAATTTATTGTAACAATATTTATATTTCCTTATTATCCCACTTTAATATAAATATATTCCATTGCTTAATAAAGTATAGGAGTATATAAAACTATATGAAAATTAGGTACAAGTCATTTCATATGAAATTTTGTCTTCTATATGCTTGCATCGATTCTGAGCTAGAAAACCTTTCCAGACGTATATGTGGATTCACACCTTCAAAAGTATTGTTAGTCTCATCATTTGTATATCATACAAGGGATAATTACTTACTTTCCTGAAGATTGAGCATATCTGAACTAAAGTACAGAATTGTTTCTCTGTCACCCCAGAGAGGTAACATGGTTATCTTGTTTGTAGAGATCTAATCTCATTAAGCGATGAAGTAAAGAATCTTTTGAAGCTTAAACTTTAACAAATGGTCCCTTTGTATATTTTTTAGATATCGTGCCTGTGAGCTGTATTGGAGCATAGTATTTATATATAATTGATGTTACATTTCATAAAAATATATTTCATATCTGAGTACATTACTTTAATACAGTTTGAGTGCATGAAATCATATACAGTTGTATGCAAAAGTTTAGGCACCTCTGACAATTTCCATGATTTTCAGTTATAAATAATTGGCTGTTTGGATCAGTAATTTCATTTTGATCTATCAAATAAATGAAGGACACAGTAGAAATTCAGTAGTGAAATTAGGTTTATTGGATTAACAGAAAATGTGCAATATGCATCAAAACAAAATTAGACAGGTGCATACATTTGTGCACCCTTGTTATTTTGTTGCATTGAATACCTGTAACTACCTAGCACTGATTAATTGGAAGAAAAAATTGGTTTGGTGAGCCCAGTGGCGGCTGGTGAATTTTTAGGATGGGGGTGCACAAGACCCTGCCCCTTTTAGAAAACCACGCCCCTTTGAAAAAACACGCCCCTTTTTAAAAACAACGCCCCTTTTGACAAGCCACACCCATTTTTAATAGCCACACCCCTTTGCAAAAGTCACGCCCATGAAATGGCCCCACCCATTTGAACCAGCAGTGTTTTTGGTCATCGTCTTCTTGAAATATCCAGCCCCGGCCTGGGGGTAACTTCAACTGAAGTTTGTGACTGATTCCTCAACATTATTCTCAAGTATCTGCTGATATTGAGTGGAATCCATGAGACCCTCAACAATATTCCCAGTAGTACAGGTCTTTGGAGGTGGTCTGTGGGCTGTTTTTGACCGTTCTTATCATCCTTTGCCTATCCTATATTTTACTTGGCCTGCCACTTCTGGCCTTAACAAGAACTGTGCCTGTGGTCTTCCATATCCTCACCATGCTGACTATGTTCCTCACAGTGGACACTGACATCTTAAATCTATGCAATAGCTTTTTGTAGCCTTCCTCTAAACCATGATGTTGAACAATCTTTGTTTTTAGGTAATTTGAGAGTTGTTTTGTGGCCCCCATGTTGCCACTCTTCAGAGGAGAGTCATAGAGAACAACTTGCAATTGGCCACCTGAAAACCTTTTCTCATGATTGGATACACCTGTCTATGAAGTTTAAGGCTTAATGGGCTCACCAAACCAATTTTTTCTTCCAATTAATCAGTGCTAGGTAGTTACAGGTATTCAATGCAACAAAATAACAAGGGTGCACAAATGTATGCACCTGTCTAATTTTGTTTTGATGCATATTGCACATTTTCTGTTAATCCAATAAACCTAATTTCACTACTGAATTTCTACTGTGTCCTTCATTTATTTGATAGATCAAAATGAAATTACTGATCCAAACAGCCAATTATTTATAACTGAAAATCATGGAAATTGTCAGAGGTGCCTAAACTTTTGCATACAACTGTATATGATTTCATGCACTCAAACTGTATTAAAGTAATGTACTCAGATATGAAATATATTTTTATGAAATGTAACATCAATTATATATAAATACTATGCTCCAATACAGCTCACAGGCACGATATCTAAAAAATATACAAAGGGACCATTTGTTAAAGTTTAAGCTTCAAAAGATTCTTTACTTCATCGCTTAATGAGATTAGATCTCTACAAACAAGATAACCATGTTACCTCTCTGGGGTGACAGAGAAACAATTCTGTACTTTAGTTCAGATATGCTCAATCTTCAGGAAAGTAAGTAATTATCCCTTGTATGATATACAAATGATGAGACTAACAATACTTTTGAAGGTGTGAATCCACATATACGTCTGGAAAGGTTTTCTAGCTCAGAATCGATGCAAGCATATAGAAGACAAAATTTCATATGAAATGACTTGTACCTAATTTTCATATAGTTTTATATACTCCTATACTTTATTAAGCAATGGAATATATTTATATTAAAGTGGGATAATAAGGAAATATAAATATTGTTACAATAAATTAATCACTACAGAATTCTAATTAAATGCAATGTAATATCAGAATATGAAATGATTAATCAATTGATTTCAAATAGTTAATAGTATAGCTGATTATTATTATCATACTAAGTATTAAATTACAATCCTTTTAAGTCTCCCAATATGTAATGAATCATCGCGTTCATCATGTCCTCGAAGTGAAAGCTCAAATGCGCCGGAAAATAGAATACAATTCATAATTTTGGAAAGAACATAACGATTTGTGGTTACTTGATCATTGTGTTTTTTAACATTCAAACAATATGCACTGACAAGTTGTTGGCGAATATCAATCCTTCATAGCAAATTAAACTCTAATGGGTAGTATAAATGTGATTGGTAGCAATTATTTATATTTTTGGAGTTAAATGTGATAAATCGGCGACACCATAACTCACCCAACTTGAATCACCACTTTGTTTTTCAAACAGGAGACAATAAAAACAAGATCCTGTTTGCAAAATGACTATTAAGTTAATCTCTTAAGATATTATCAGTAGTAAGTATATATATATATATATATTTATATATATATTTATAATATTTAATATTATGACCATGTCTAATATTTACATTAATATACAAGAATCCATACTCTTCAGTATACTCATGTCTAGTCTTAAAATATACATGCTCAGTTAAATTATATAATAACATTATATTAACCAAATGATTAATCAAAGCTGCGAAATAATAAGTATCTTGAATGTACATTTATGAAAATATATATATTCCTGGATTTAAAGAACCTTCCACTTTATAGAGAAATAAAACCACATCTCAATTATTGTTGCCCTAGCCCCCAGTGTTCGATATTAGGCAATGCAGCCAAAGGCCGTGGCAACATTTATATAAATACACCAACATTTTACTTTCTACAAAAGAAGATT
Organism: Bombina bombina; assembly: GCF_027579735.1. Taxonomy (NCBI): domain Eukaryota; kingdom Metazoa; phylum Chordata; class Amphibia; order Anura; family Bombinatoridae; genus Bombina; species Bombina bombina. The sequence continues at coordinate 583,669,870 of NC_069499.1, forward strand.
ATTTCTATTACACTAGTGCTTAATAATTAACTTCAACGGTAAAGATTAAAACAGAATGTTGATAACTCAAGTACAATTTTTGTAAATTAAGTCAATCCGCCTGTCTTTTTTTGAGGCAAATAAATCAATAACATTTTCGGTGAATGTAGGCATGTCATTGATCAATTGTTTTTCAATTGTGAGCATGGCTAGAGCAGTCAGTCTTTCCTCAGTCATGGTGCTCCTTAGAAATGTCTTAACTCGTTTTAAAGTTGAGAAACATCTCTCAGCCTCAGCAGTTGTCACGGGAATAGTCGAAATAATTTGCAACAGTTTGTAGGTCTCCGAGAAAGTACTGTCCAAGTTATTTTCTATTACAAACTGTAGAAGACTGATGGCACCATTCATATTTCGGAAATCTGGTCTTCTGTAAATTACTCCTAGTTCAGTTTTCAGGCGATCTTTCTGTAATGTGTGATAAACCGCTGATGTTTGTTCAAGAAGCTGATTTGGAAAATTTTTCTCGTAATCCGCAAATTTTTCCGCTTGGAGGAGAGAAACAGCCGAGTAGTGAGTTATAAAAGAAAATCTATCTTTTACTTGATTTGTGATAACATCGCATATCTCTTTAGCTGCCACAGTCTGAGCAATGTGAATATTTTCTCTCTTCCTTTTCCTAGATGTTTCCTCTGTTTCTGATATCGTCATGGTCACTGTGTCCATTCTATTCCTTTCGTTTTCCATTGTCTGCTGGAAAGTGTTAATATGTTTTCGAATAAGTGCCGCATCTGTTTGTGTTTTCTGAAGTTGGTTGTATAACACATCTACGTGTGGCATAATATTGTGAAAAACTGTAAGCCAAAACACGAATACCGAGTCTTGTAACATACGCCGAATAGCCCCTGCTTGATTTATAGCTATTTCTTTTTTCGATGTTGACTCTATTTTTTCCATACATTCAATTAACTGTTCCCTGTTTTCAAACACTGTATTGACGGTTCGACTCTTGAAATTCCACCTGGTGGCTGAACCATGAGGTATCCTTCTTCTAACAGTTTCATCTAGAATAGCTATGCGTTGTGGCGAGTTACTAAAAAAGTTAGTAATGTCACTTAGGTTAGAAAAAAATACTCGAACTTGTTGATTCTGACTGCTTGCTTGGCTTACAATCAAATTGAGTTGATGTGCGTAGCAATGCACAAAATGTGCATTCTTGTAGGTACGTTTAATTATAGCCTGAACACCTGCATGCTGACCACTCATCACGCTTGCACCGTCGTAACTCTGGGATATCAATTTTTCCGGGTTGTCTATAACTTTTTCCAAAGTATTTTGGATACATGTAGCTATAGATTCTGCATCATGTCCAGCTGGATTAGTGAATTCCCAGAATCTCTCAACCGGTTGACCGTTACCTACAATGTATCGAAAAACAACAACCAATTGGAAGGCAGATGAAACATCAGTAGTTTCATCTGCTATCACTGCTAGAAAACTTGCTTTTGAGATTTCCTTTTTTATTTGGTTCTGGCAAACAGTAAGCATACAGTCTAATAAATCATTTTGAATTTCTTTTGACGTTCCTTTAAAAACAGTGGCACTAGCGAGATGCTCTTTTAGAGATGCATCAAGTTCTGCTGAGAAGTTTATAAGACCTCTGAAAATGCCTGGATTTAATGAATCCTCGCGTTCGTCATGTCCTCGAAGTGCAAGTTCAAATGCGCCGCAAAATAAAATACAATTAATTATTTTCGAAAGAACATAACGATTTTTTGTTACTTGCTCATTATGTTTTTTAATATTTAAACGATATGCACTGTCAAGTTGTTGTCGAATATCAACCCTTCCTAGCACATTAAACTCTAATGTGGAGTTTAAATGTGATTGTGAACAATTATGTTTATTTATTTTTTGATTTAAATGTGATAAATCGGCGACACCATAACTCACCCAGCTTGATTCACCACTTTGTTTTGCAAACAGGAGACAATAAAAACAAAAGAGTCTGTTAGATAATTCACAGCCACAAATCCATGGATATTTATCATATACCTCGGGTTTGAATTCTCTTTTGAAATCTCTAGTTTTACATTTTGTCACCTGGATAAGGTTAAGGCTAGGTGTTGGCCTGAGCATTTTAATTTCAATTTTTCTTTCCATGGGTAACGTTGAAAAATGTAATTGCTTTAGCTCAGACACACTGATTTTACTAAGTGCCATCTTAACTGTTAGTTTACACACAAAGAACAGTCCTTTGCTGTTATAAAATATATAACTTTAACTAGGTAAGTTGCCTTGCGGCTCTTATAAAATATATAACTTGTAGGTTAGTAGTTTTGCTGTTATAATATAGATATATATATATAACTTTGAGACAATTAGTTTTGCTGTTATAATCTATATATAACCTTTAGACAAGTAGTATTGCTGTTATAAAATATAAAACTTGACTTAATAGGCAAGTAGTTACGCGGTTGGTATCAAATATATAACTTGTAGGTAATTAGCTTTGCAGCTGTTATAAATTATACAACTTGTAGGTAAGTAGCTGTGAAGCTGTTATAAAATATATAATTGTTTTACAAACTATGAGACTCTATGCAATCTGATAATAATTCTAAACTAAAATAGTGTTTTAAATAGTATTATTACAGCAGGCAGCAGCAGCCGTGACAGCCGTCAACGGGCAAGGTCAACTACAGTCTAAAACTAGTAGGCAAGTAGTTATACGGTTGTTCTAAAATATATATAACTTGAAGGACTGTAGGTAAGTAGCTGTGAAGCTGTTATAAAATATATAATTGTTTTACAAACTATGAGACTCTCTGCAATCTGATAATAATTCTAAACTAAAATAGTGTTTTAAATAGTATTATTACAGCAGGCAGCAGTGGCCGTGACAGCCGTCAACGGGCAAGGTCAACTACAGTCTAAAACTAGTAGGCAAGTAGTTATGCGGTTGTTCTAAAATATATATAACTTGTAGGACTGTAGGTAAGTAGCTGTGAAGCTGTTATAAAATATATAATTGTTTTACAAACTATGAGACTCTCTGCAATCTGATAATAATTCTAAACTAAAATAGTGTTTTAAATAGTATTATTACAGCAGGCAGCAGTGGCCGTGACAGCCGTCAACGGGCAAGGTCAACTACAGTCTAAAACTAGTAGGCAAGTAGTTATGCGGTTGTTCTAAAATATATATAACTTGTAGGACTGTAGGTAAGTAGCTGTGAAGCTGTTATAAAATATATAATTGTTTTACAAACTATGAGACTCTCTGCAATCTGATAATAATTCTAAACTAAAATAGTGTTTTAAATAGTATTATTACAGCAGGCAGCAGTGGCCGTGACAGCCGTCAACGGGCAAAGTCAACTACAGTCTAAAACTAGTAGGCAAGTAGTTATGCGGTTGTTCTAAAATATATATAACTTGTAGGACTGTAGGTAAGTAGCTGTGAAGCTGTTATAAAATATATAATTGTTTTACAAACTATGAGACTCTCTGCAATCTGATAATAATTCTAAACTAAAATAGTGTTTTAAATAGTATTATTACAGCAGGCAGCAGTGGCCGTGACAGCCGTCAACAGGCAAGGTCAACTACAGTCTAAAACTAGTGGGCAAGTAGTTATGCGGTTGTTCTAAAATATATATAACTTGTAGGACTGTAGGTAAGTAGCTGAGAAGCCGTTATAAAATATATAATTGTTTTACAAACTATGAGACTCTAATATAACTAATAAAAAATTATAAATTATATTTAAATTTATAATAAAATGTATAATAAAATTAAAGTTAATAATGCAGCACAGGCAGCAGTTAACTGCTTTTTTGAGAAAAAAAAAACTTTTTTATTTTTTTACAAGTACTGAGTCAGTGTCACTGTCTGTCACTCTGATAAACTGAGTCTGAGATAGACCACTCTCTGTCTGACAATTGACAAACTAGAAAATTATCAGGGCAGGGACAGGGCCCCAGCCAGGCAAGAAAGAACTAAGGATTAGGAATGGGATCCTCTCTCAGGAAATTAAATATATATATACTAATTAATTATTAATTTCTGCAGTCTCAGGCTCTCAGCAGGTTAACAATAAATTCTGCCCAAAACTTAATTGTTAATAATATATAGAAGAAATAGATATATTGCTCCAGCTCAGCAGCCTCCACCACTCCCTCTCTGAGCTCTCTCTCCTAGGCAAGGGAGGCAAGCAAGCCGCTCTGTCTTAGCTGTCTAGCCTGTCTAGGGCCTCCGCTCTAGGCTACAATAATATTCAGTATTGGATTTTAAATTTTTTTAAATTTTAACTAAACTAAAGTCAATGTCAGTAACACACTGGCTGCTAATGCTATTAGTAGTAGTAGCTAGTAGTAGAGATGATATCGATTATTAGCTCAGCTAATAATTTGTTTAGGAAGCTGTAAACAATTCAAAGAAATTCGACTGAGAAACACTGTGAGTCACAACACACTCCTCTCCGCTCAACAGCAAACTCAAATATGAAGTTTTCGCGCCGTTGATGCGGGGGAGGAGCTGTTGTGACGTCACGTACCCGGCAAAGTGGCGTGCAGGCGCAGCCTATCCACAGGCTGGAACACTTGTCGGAAGATCTCAGACTCGGCTGGTCTCGTATTACCTCGGCTCGGCCTCGTAGTAAGCAGCATCTTGTTGTTGTACCCGCCTCCCCACTCTCTGACCGTGACGTATGCGGTGCAGCCTATCAGGGCACAGGCTGAACTTGTCCCTCCCCACTCTCGCACAGTTCAGCCTGTGCGATAAGGCAATGTATACAGCCTGGTTTGATGCCTGCAGTGAACAAGTTAGAAATCACTGACAGGCAGATAGGGCTCTAACCGCACGTGCGATAGGGACAAAATAACAGTCAGACACTAGTGACACTGAAATTTTTTTGGAATATTATATTAAAAATAAAATCAGAATTTCATATTTGGGGGTTAAAAATAAAATATAATTTTTTCAATAGGGGGATATTGGAAAAATTATATTTTATTTTTTTTTAATATTTTTTTTTTCCTCTCACACTCACAGGGGGGCACACTCACAGGGGGGCACGTGCGAGTGTGCACACATGGAGGAGCCTCCACTGGGTGAGCCCATTAAGCCTTAAACTTCATAGACAGGTGTATCCAATCATGAGAAAAGGTTTTCAGGTGGCCAATTGCAAGTTGTTCTCTATGACTCTCCTCTGAAGAGTGGCAACATGGGGGCCACAAAACAACTCTCAAATTACCTAAAAACAAAGATTGTTCAACATCATGGTTTAGAGGAAGGCTACAAAAAGCTATTGCATAGATTTAAGATGTCAGTGTCCACTGTGAGGAACATAGTCAGCATGGTGAGGATATGGAAGACCACAGGCACAGTTCTTGTTAGGCCAGAAGTGGCAGGCCAAGTAAAATATAGGATAGGCAAAGGATGATAAGAACGGTCAAAAACAGCCCACAGACCACCTCCAAAGACCTGTACTACTGGGAATATTGTTGAGGGTCTCATGGATTCCACTCAATATCAGCAGATACTTGAGAATAATGTTGAGGAATCAGTCACAAACTTCAGTTGAAGTTACCCCCAGGCCGGGGCTGGATATTTCAAGAAGACGATGACCAAAAACACTGCTGGTTCAAATGGGTGGGGCCATTTCATGGGCGTGACTTTTGCAAAGGGGTGTGGCTATTAAAAATGGGTGTGGCTTGTCAAAAGGGGCGTGGTTTTTAAAAAGGGGCGTGGTTTTTTCAAAGGGGCGTGGTTTTCTAAAAGGGGCAGGGTCTTGTGCACCCCCATCCTAAAAATTCACCAGCCGCCACTGAAAGCAATTATTTTTATTAGCTCTGGAAAAGAACACTTCCATGAGAGAAGATGTGGGAAAGCTATATATAACATCATGCTCATTCACCCAGACTCATAAGGCCACTTTCCCCAAAAAAACAGGATGGTAGAAGGAAGACGCACACATCTTTATAGACATTTGTGAATACAAATGATGTTGGAGATGGCTATACACATACCCACGCACGCTCATACAACTCTTATATCATCAGTCCTTAATATTATAAAACTCTTTCTTAAACTTAAAGGATTGATAAGCTGCTACCATAAAAGTATATGGGGGAAAAAAAAAGATTTCCCTCCAATATTATGCAAAATTAATTTTACCCAGTCTCATAATAAATGAGCAAAAACATTCTTCTGATTGTCTTAAAAAGTCCACAGAAGGAGTAGTTAATCCACAATGCAAGTTTTTTGGGTGCAAATTTAGAAGAAGAAGCCTAGCAGAACAGCTGCAGTCCACAGCAACTCACACAATCTATTTTGCAATGTAATTCTCTTCACAGAGTTTTCATCTCTTACAATAAGTGGGCGGCTGCTCATTATATCTCCATAGTAGTCGATCCATGGTCAGACTATTCTCCCCATGCAGCTCTTCCAGAATATTGTGCTTGTATTATAGCAGCAGATGTTCATAGAGTGTCTTCATCAGGCTGCCTCACATTTTAATGTCTGAAGTGCTGGATTCAAGCTATTGGATATTAATATGGCCTTTCAATATAGTAAACAAACAAAAAGTAATTCAGGAAATGCTTAGAATATTGGTGCCCAAATTAACAGAATTTGAACCAGAAGAGCATTCTGGATTCCATGCAGTACTAGTGAGGATATACCCATGGAGAACTTCCCGAGACGCTGGGCAGATTTTAAATGGTAGATATGCATCCTGTTTGCCACATTCTCTTGAATCTCTTATATAGAGGCATTACTGCATCCCTTTGATGTGCTGTGGGGGAGGGGTCAGCAATTCATGCTGGTTGCCTTATTTAATTATTGGTAGGCTGTAAAGAGGTTGGATGAACTGCAAGGCCCTTGGGCAGATATAGTGTTATGAGAACACATGATGACAATTCAAAACTCTTCATTCTGCCGTTAAGAGTCCCCAGCACTGGTACCAGTCATTTAGACATACAAAGCACCCTGGGAAGCTGACATTCATTGCTTGTAAGTGTTGCACAGTCCTTTTTGTCCGAGACTTGTGTTACTGCTGAGACAACATGGCACTCCGGTTGGCTTTCATTTTCTCAAGTCGCTTCATCAAATGGCTATTGCCAACTTCAAGCTCATCAATTTTATCTAAGGCTGTCCGGAGCTGGAGAGAACAAAGAAAACATGAGTTAACATGATAATGATCTAGTAAAATGAGAGGGTTAGAATTAACAAGTAAAATGAAAAGAGGGTTAGACTGAAAATAAATGAATTTAATACCCTTTCATGTTTATTAATGGCTGAAAACCATTGATATTGAAAATAGTGGCTAAAGGGACATAATAATAATAATAATGTATTTCTTTGTTGCATCAACAGGAGAATATTTTAAATGTTTTATGCAAAATAATATTAATGTCCTGAAAGGATTACTTTGGCATCATATGCCAAATGTAATATAGCTGCATACTATATTGGCACTGTGTTCACAATTCACCAACATGCACTTCCTTAGTTTAACTACCTATTTAAAAAAAAAAAAAAACATTTAAACATTCTTTAAACATTTTAAAATATTTAAATAATATTCTTTCATTTGCACGATAGATATGTTCTAATTTAATTTAATACACATTTAACAAAAATAATGTATCACACAAAGACTGTTCTGTCACAATCACAGACTTTACTGTCAGCATTTTATCTTTTATTTTCTGTTATTTGTACAAATGTGTTGTAAATGCGGGAGAGAAGATAGCACAGTCAGTAAAACATGGGGTCAAAATATTCTTTAGATACATCAAGGAATGGACAAAAACTAAGGTTGGAATAGTAAAATTGAAAACAATTGAAGGTAGAATAGTAGAAGGAGATTAGCAAATTGCAAACTGTCCCATTGATTACTTCTGTTCTGTCTCCACAAAATATTGTCAAGGAGGAACAACTACATTAAGGGATACTACAAAAAAATGGAAATGGGCTTAGTCCTAAACTTTTTTTTACAGAAGATGAGGTTTTATTGGAATTATCAAAAATAAACATAAAATAATATCAGTGGGTTCTGTTCTGTATCTGTTTTATCAGTCACTATTGACAGACATTGTTTCAGATGATTGGGGAATGGCAAATGTAGTACCTCTACATAAAAAGAGCGGTAGGGATGAATCTGGTAATTAAAGGTCAGTTAGTTTAACTTCAGTAGTAGGGAAATTAATGGAAACCCTCTTTACATAAAGACAAACAATTTAGATCACCAAAATCAGCATGGTTTTACTTCAGGGACATAATGTCAGACTAATCTTATTGACTTATTCGATTATGTAACAAAAGTATGAGACCAGGGTTGAGCAGTTGATGTAGCATATCTAGATTTGACACCATCCCACACAACAAACTAATTCACAAACTGTATCTCCTTGGTCTAGACCCAAAAAATGTGAACTGGGAAGAATGCTTGTTTAAAGGGATACTAAACCCAAAGTTTTTTCTTTAAAGGGACACTCAATCAAAATTAAACTTTCATTATTCAGATAGAGCATGCCATTTTAAACAACTTTTCAATTTATTTCCATTAACAACATGTGCACAGTCTTTATATATTTAAACTTTTTGAGTCACCAGCTCCTACTGAACATCTGCAAGAATAAGTGTGTATGCATTTGTGAATGGCTGATGGCTGTCACATGGTACGTGTATGCATTTGTGATTTGCTGATGGCTGTCACATGGTACAGGGGGAGTGGAAAAAGACATAACTTTTAAAATTGTCATAAAAAAAATCTACTACTCATTTGAAGTTCAGACTAAGTGCTATTGCATTGTCTTGTTATCTTGCATTTGTTGATTATGCAAATCTACTGTGTTGACTGGTCCTTTAATGATTAAGATAGAGCATGCAATTTTAAGAAACTTTCTAATTTACTCCTATTTTCAAATTTTCTTGGTTCTCTTGCTATCTTTATTTTAAAAACAGGAATGTAAAGCTTAGGAGACGGCCCACTTACAGAGTGTCTTAGTAAGAATAGTATGTTCAGCAGAGAGGGCAGTTGCTAGTGGGGTTCCTCAGCAGTCAGTTCTGGGGCCTATTTTGTTTAACATATTTATCAGTGATGTCAGCAAAGGGCTATAGGGGAAAGTATGTCTTTTTGCAGATGATAGAAAAAAATGTAATAGAAAAGATACTGGGGGGGGGGGGGGGGGGAAGAGGTGCACCAAATGAGAAGTGATTTAAAAGGATTGGACAAATGACTGGGATCTAAAGTTTAACACTACAAAGTACAAAATTATGCATTTAGGAAAGAAAAAACAAAATTTATGCTTACCTGATAAATGTATTTATTTCCCAGCATGGAGAGTCCACGAAACATTCCAATTACTAGTGGGATATTGACTCCTGGACAGCAGAAGGAGGCAAAGAGCACCCCCCAGCAGAGCTGTTAAGTATCACTTCCCTTACCCATAACCACCAGTCATTCGGCCGAAGGGAAATGGAAAAAGATAACACAAGGGTATAGAGGTGCCTGAGGACTAGATAAAAAAACTGTCGTCTTAATTTGAATAAGGGCGGGTCGTGGACTCTCCATGCCCGAAAAGAAATAAATGAATGTATCAGGTAAGCATAAATTTTGTTTTCTTTCCTATGGCATGGAGAGTCCACGAAACATTCTAATTACTAGTGGGAACCAATACCCAAACTAGAGGACACAGAATAAAAAGGGAGGGAGAACAAAACTGGCGGACCTAAACTGAAGGCACAACTGCATGAAGAACCTTTCTCCCAAAAGAAGCCTCAGCTGAGGCAAAAGTATCAAATTTGTAAAATTTGGAAAAAGTATGAATAGAGGATCAAGTGGCCGCCTTACAGATTTGCTCCACAGAAAGCCCATGAAGATGAAACAGCTCTAGTGGAATCAGCTGTAATTCTCTCAGGAGGCTGCTGTCTAGCTGTCTCTGTCTCATAAGCTAAAAGGATAACACTTCTCAACCAGAGAGAAGTGTTATCCGTTTAGCTTACGCTTATCAGAGAAAACAATAAACAAGAAGTCTGCCGGAAATATTTAGTTGCTTGAAGATAACATTTAAGAGCACGCACAACATCCAAGTTATGCAAAAGGTGTTCCTTCTGGGAAGAAGGGTTAGGACAAAAAGAAAGAACAACAATTTTTTGATTAATATTGTGATCCGACACTACCTTAGGGAGAAACCCCAGCTTAGTATGAAGAACCACCTTATCAGCATGAAAAATAAGGTAAGCGGAATCACACTGCAGAGCCGAAAGTTTGGAAACAGAAGAAATAGCAAGAAAAAACAAAACCTTCCAAGATAGTAATTTAATACTAACAGAATGCATTGGCTCATGGAGCCTGCTGCAAAATTCTAAGAACAAGGTTAAGACTCCAAGGAGGGGCAACAGATTTAAACACAGGCATGATTCTGACCAAGGCCTAAACAAAAGATTGAACATCTGGCAGAACTGCCAGACGTTTATGCAGAAGAATAGACAGAGCAGAAATCTGACCCTTCAAAGTACTGACTGAAAAACCCATCTCCAGGCCCTCCTGAAAAACAGCTAAAATTCGAGGAACCCTTACTTTGTTCCAAGAAAAACCTTTTGAATCACACCAATGAAGGTATTTACACCATACCCTATGGTAAATTCTGCAAGTAACCGGTTTACGAGCCTAAAGCATAGTATCTATGACTTTCTCAGAGAAGCCACGTCTAGCCAATCTTAGACATTCAATCTCCAAGCAGTCAGCTCCAGAGAAACCAGATTTGGATGAAGAAATGGACCCTGAAGTAGAAGGTCCTTCCTGAAAGGTAACCTCCACGGTGGAAGAGATGATATCGTCAGCAGATCCGCAAACCAGATCCTGTGAGGCCATGCAGGAGCTATTAGAATCACAGAAGCTCTCTCCTGTTTGATGCGAGCAATTACTCCTGGAAGCAACGCAAACGGAGGAAACCGGTATGCTAGATTGAAGCTCCAAGGAACCGCTAGAGCATCTACCAGAACAGCTTGAGGATCTCTTGACCTTGAACCAACTTTGGAAGCTTGGCATTTTGATGAGACACCATCAGATCCAACTCCGAACACCCCACCTGAGAGTTATCAGTGTAATAAACCTCTGGGTGGAGAACCCACTCTCCGGGATAAAAAGTCTGCCTGCTTAGAAAATCCGCCTCCCAGTTGTCCACCCCTGGTATGTGGATGGCAAAGAGATGACAATCGTAAGACTCCACCCACTGGAGAATGTGAGACACCTCCTTCATTGCCAAGGAACTCCGAGTTCCTCCCTGGTGATTGATGTAGGCCACCAAGGTGATGTTGTCCAACTGAAATCTGATAAATCGGACCAAAGCTAGTTGAGGCCAAGCTATTAAAGCATAGAAAATTGCTCTCAACTCCAAGAAGTTTATTGGAAGAGACCACTCCTCTGGAGTCCACAGACCCTGTGTCTTTAAGAAACCCCAAACTGCTCCCCATCCTAACAGGCTGGCATCTGTGGTCACAATCACCCAGGAAGGCCTCAGGAAGCTTGTTTTCCCTGAGACAGATGGTCCTGTGAAACCCACCATGAGAGTGAGACTCTTGTTGGCTAATCCAAATGTATCTTCCATGAGAGATCTGAGTGGTCCCCGTTTGACTGAGCATGCATAGCTGCAGAGGTCTCAGATGGAACAGAGCAAAAGGAATTTATGTCCATGGAGGAAGCCATCAGGCAAATCACCTGCATGTATTAAGCCACAGATAGACAAATAGCACACTGAAGAGACAGGCAAGAAACATGAAGCTTGGATTTTCTGACGTACGTCAGAAAAATCTTCATGGACAGGAAATATATGATTGTTCCCAAGAAACAAACCCTTGTATCCGGAACAAGGGAACTCTTTCCCAGATTCACTTTTCAACCGTGGGAACACAGAATAGACAACAACATCTCGGTATGAGATCTTGCTAGATGAAAAGACGGCGCTTGAACTAGAATATCATCTAGATAAGGTGCCACAGCAATACCCTGGGACCTCACCACTGCCAGAAGAGCCCCCAGAACCTTTGTAAAAATTCTGGGGGCTGTAGCAAGGCCAAAAGGAAGGGCAAAAAACTGTAAATCTTTGTCCTGGAAGGCAAACCTTAGAAACTGGTAATGATCCCTGTGAATAGGAACATGAAGATACGCGTCCTTCAGATCTATGGTCGTCATGAACTGAACCCTTTTGGACCAAAGGAAGAATAGAACGGATGGTCTCCACTTTGATGGACCGAACCCTGAGGAATTGATTGAGACACTTTAGGTCCACGAGTCACAAATAGAGTCAGCAACAGGAAACATCTTTTTAAAAACAGATGAGGGTACATCATATACCCTATTAAGCTTACTAGACGTTTTTGGATTCTCCGCCAAGAGATTCAGATTTTTCTAAAGTAGCAAGAACCTCCTTGAAAAGAACTCAAAGGTGTCCTAACTTAAATTTGAAATTAATCTCCTCTGAATCTGCAGAATTTGTCACTACAGTATCAGAATCTGACAATTCCCCCTCAGAAGCCACTGAAGAATCATCCTCATCAGATAATTGAGACAAACTGACTAACGCAGCCTTAGCGGAGTAACCCTTACTAACATTAATATGTTTAGATTTCCTCTTACGCTTACCAGAAACCTTTGGAAAAGCTGATAAAGCTGCAGAAACAGCAGAAGTAATCTGCGCAGCGAAATCCCCAGGTAACAAAAACACCCCCAGGAGGTTGAGAGGAACCACAGGGCACTGCATGTGAAGCTTGGGAAGCTTGAGGGGAAAGCTGAGGCGTAGTTAGGATAACACTATCCTGAGAGACAGGAGGCTCAAGGAGAGACATCTTATCTTTAAACGTTAAAGTTTTATTTAAACATGAAGAGCAAAACTGTACAGGAGGAATTATCTTAGCCTCCAAACACAATAAGCATTTTTCAAATTAATCAACTTCAGATTTAGTGTCCATAATTGGGTATCAGTTCACAATTAACAAAAAAATGTAAATGCCAAATTAACTTTATTTATATGAAGTAATAAAACATAAATAAGCACTTAAAACCCTCAGCTCTGCTGAGGTCTTACCCCTCCAGAAGTTGCTATCCCAATAGAACATAAAACCGGACACACACGGTAGCAAAAAACACCTCCTTGTTACCAGCCCAAATCCACTTGCCATGCACACTGTAGATAGAAGAAAATGCAGCCTCCGCACTCGCCGTGGCAAACTCCGATCTGAAGCCGAAAACTGGAAGTGCCGAGGAGCGCTCAAGTGACCGCAATAAAAATAAACTTTTTTTTAAAGTTGTGCCAAACAAAAATGGTGTGAAAACTAACAGCAGCACAGCAAAAGGGATTGGGCCAATAAGCTGAACTGAAAAGTGATTGCAACAAGTAAGAAGTAAAACAAACACCTGTCAAACACTTCATACACTCTCCCATCTCTGAGCCCCCAATAAAAAATGATGCCTCTTTTCACATAAAAGCAGTGCCCCTAAAACATATTCAAATACTTTCCACAAGGATTTAACCCCTATAGTGCCGGTAAATTCCAACCTAGAAGGGAAAGCATTAATCTGTGGATCCTGCTCTGTCAGGCAGGAGCTGTTTTCTGAGGTGTGGCAACTTTAACATATCTACCAGGGACCTATAGAAAGGAAAGAACAGAGTAACCAACTCTGGCTTTCTATAATAGGGGTAGCAATAATGTTAGAAGTTTAAGCAAAGACCACCTTGCCGTCTTCTAACTGCTAATAGCCACCATTACTCTTACTAATGACATTGACATGGACACAGCATAGCCCCAATCCTTGCTTGCAGGGAAAAGTACCCATTAAAAGGATTAAAATCTTCAGACACCATCTTCGCCATCCTCCCGTGATCAAGGCAAAGAGAATGACTGGGGGTTGTGGGTAAGGGAAGTGATACTTAACAGCTCTGCTGGGGTGCTCTTTGCCTCCTCCTGCTGGCCAGGAGTGAATATCCCACTAGTAATTAGAATGTTTTGTGGACTCTCCATGACATAGGAAAGAAATCCAAACGTTAATTACAGACTCAATGACACTTTACTGACTGTTGCAAATGAGATACTGAACATGGGAATTATCATTTCAGATTATTTAAAATGTAATAAACAATGTTGTATTGCAGAGAGTAATGCCAGTAATGCTTGGTTGTTTTAGTAGGCTCTTATGCCACTTTACAGATCATTAGTTAGGCCTCATCTTAAGTATTGTGTGAAGTTCTTGACATATCTGCAGAAGGATGTAAACAAACTGGAATCCAAAGGAGGGCTACTAAAATGGTACATGGTCTAAACAATTAATTTACCAAGAAAGGCTCAATGATCTAAATATGTATAGCTTAGAGAAGAGAAGGGAAATAAGTGATACGATAGCAACTTTCAAGTATTATAAGGAGCTTAGTAAAGCTAAGGCTGTGAGTATTCGTAAAAAGAAAAATTCATGAACAAGGGGTCATGATCTCAAGCTGAAGGGTAGTAGATTCCGGAGTAATAGGGTAATAGATTAAAGGGATAGTAAACACCAAAAATGTTATTGGTTAAAAAGATAGATAATCCCTTTATTTACCATACCCCAGTTTTGCATAACCAACACTGTTATAGAAATATACTTTTTACCTCTGTAATTACCTTGTATCTAAGCTTCTGGAGACTGCCTCCTTATCTCAGATCTTTTGACAGACTTGCATTTCAGGCAATTAGTGCTGACTCTTAAATAACTTCACGTGCACGAGCACAATGGTATCTATATGAAACACATGAACTAACGCCCTCTGGCTGTGAAAAACTGTCAAATGCAGAGGCGGCCTTTAAGGGCTTAGACATTAGCATATGAGCCTACCTAGGTTTAGCATTCAACTAAGAATAACTGGAAAACAAAGCAAATTTGATGATAAAAGTAAATTAGAAAGTTGTTTAAAATTACATGCCCTATCTGAATCGTGAAAGTTTAATTTAGACTTTACTATCCCTTTAATGTAATAAACTTACACAAGAAGTGGTAATGACAAACACTGTGGGGGACTTCAATAATGCCTGGGATGAGCATAAGGCTATCCTACAAACTAGATTTGTTTATACTTTTAGGATATATTGGGCAGACAGACTTGTTGGGCCTATGGTTTTTATCTGCTGTCAAAATCTATGTTTCTATGTTTTGTTCTATTTAATCCTGTTTTTGTAGCATTTCTGGACAAGTTTGCCACATGATAAATGTCCCTTTGTTTCCACTAGCAATCTATTGCATTTCTAATTTTTATACTAGTATGATCTGTTGGATCTTTTACTGAGGTATATCTATTACAATAAATATGACATTTTGTCACTTCCTTATGGAAATAAGAGCTTTATCACTCAAATATATATTATAGTAGTGCACAGGTAAACTATCATCTCTGATTTGCTCCGATACATTTAGAGGTTCAAGGATTTTCAGTTTGTCCTCAATACTATCATGACTAGTTACTAGGCTATGAAGTTTTCTGGATAACGGTTGTCTCTTCTAATATGATGTTCAAAAATGACCTTAGCTCTACTTAAAATATTATGGCCCAGATTACGAGTTTTGCGTTAGAGGCTGTGCGGTGCTAACGAGCAGTTTTCACTCACCGCTCACTTACCTGCAGCGCTGGTATTACGGGTTTTTACAAACCCATCGTTAAAAGACAAGAAGTGAGCATTGAGCAAAATTTTGCTCATTACCGCACTCCAATACCAGCGCTGCTTAAGTCAGCGGTGAGCTGGTGTAACATGCTCGTGCACGATTTCCCCATAGGAATCAACGGGGAGAGACGGCTGAAAAAAAGTCTAACACCTGCCAAAAAGCAGCGTAAAACTCAGTAAAGCAGCCCCATTGATTCCTATGGGGAAACACATTTTATGTCTACACCTAACACCCTAACATGAACCCCGAGTCTAAACACCCCTAATCTTACACTTATTAATCTACATTATAATTATTAACCCCTAATCTGCCGCTCTGGACACTGCTGCCACCTACATTATATTTATGAACCCCTAATCTGCTGTCCCCAACATCGCCGAACCCTACATTATATTTATTAACCCCTACTCTGCCGCCCCAAAGTCACCGCCACTATAATAAACATATTAACCTCTAAACTGCCGCACTCCCACCTCGCAAACATTAGTTAAATATTATTAACCCCTAAACTGCCAGCCCTAACATCACCGCCGTAACAGCAGAAGTCCAGCGCACCCGGCAGCAATGAGACTCAACAATTGGATATGCCTTAATATATACCTTTAATTTTAGTACATGTTGATCACAGGGCTAGACAAAGCCAAATATGCCTGATGGCCAAATAGTCCAACACGCTAAAAGAAAGGCAGCATATGACAGGCAGCAGTAAGGGAAAAGAGATAATGGTCACAAACATCACCGCCACCTACCAACATTTATTAACCCCTAATCTGCCGCCACTATATTAAAGTTATTAACCCCTAAACCTAAGTCTAACCCTAAACCTAACATCCCCTAACTTAAATATAATTAAAAGAAATCAAAATAAATATTCCTATCATTAACTAAATTATTTAGTAAATACTTACCTGTAAAATAAACCCTAAGTTAGCTACAATGTAACTAATAGTTACATTGTATCTAGCTTAGGGTTTATTTTTATTTTACAGGCAAGTTTGTATTTATTTTAACTAGGTAGAATAGTTATTAAATAGTTATTAACTATTTAATAACTACCTAGCTAAAATAAATACAAAAGTACCTGTAAAATAAAACCTAACCTAAGTTACAATTACACCTAACACTACACTATAATTAAATTAATTTCCTAAATTAAATACAATTAAATACAATTAAATAAAATTAGCTAAAGTACAAAAACCCCCCACTAAATTACAGAAAATAATAAACAAATTACAAGATTTTTAAACTAATTACACCTAATCTAATCCCACTAACAAAATAAAAAAGCCCTCCCAAAATAAAAAAGCCCTAGTCTACATTAAATTACAAATAGCCCTTAAAAGGGCCTTTTGCGGGGCATTGCCCCAAAGTAATCAGCTCTTTTACCTGTAAAAAAAATTACAAATCCCCCCCCCAACATTAAAACTCACCACCCACACAACCAACTCTACTCTAAAACCCACCCAATACCCCCTTAAAAAAACCTAACACTAACCCTTTGAAGATCACCTTACCGGGAGAGGTCTTCATCCAAGCCGGGCGAAGTGGTCCTCCAGACGGTAGAAGTCTTCATCCAGATGGCATCTTCTATCTTCATCCATCCGGCGCAAAGCGGATCCATCTTCAAGACATCCTACGCGGAGCATCCTCTTCATCCGACGGCTAACACTGAATGAAGGTTCCTTTAAATGACGTCATCCAAGATGGCGTCCCTTCAATTCCGATTGGCTGATAGAATTCTATCAGCCAATCGGAATTAAGGTAGAAAAAATCCTATTAGCAGATGCAATCAGCCAATAGGATTGAAGTTCAATCCTATTGGCTGATCCAATCAGCCAATAGGATTGAGCTGGAATTCTATTGGCTGTTCCAATCAGCCAATAGAATGCCAGCTCAATCCTATTGGTTGATTGCATCAGCCAATAGGATTTTTTCTACCTTAATTCCAATTGGCTGATAGAATTCTATCAGCCAATCGGAATTGAAGGGACGCCATCTTGGATGACGTCATTTAAAGGAACCTTCATTCAGTGTAGCCGTCGGATGATGTTAGGAATTTTATTTAGATTTATTTAAATTATATTTAAGTTAGGGTGTGTTAGGGTTAGACTTAGATTTAGGGGTTAATAACTTTAGTATAGTGGTGGCAACGTTGGGGGCGGCAGATTAGGGGTAAATAAATGTAGGTAGGTGTCAGCGATGTTAGGGACGGCAGATTAGGGGTTAATAATATTTAACTAATGTTTGCGAGGCGGGAGTGTGGCGGTTTAGGGGTTAATATATTTATTATATTGGCGGCGATGTCCGGTTCGGCAGAGTAGGGGTTAAACATTTTTTTTAGTGTTTGCGATGCAGGAGGGCCTCGGTTTAGGGGTTAATAGGTAGTTTATGGGTGTTAGTAAGTGGATTTGCAGTATTTCCAAGTCTGGTCAAAAAAGTGAGTGGTGCACCTGTACCTGCAAGACTCGTAATACCAGCGGGCGTTAAAAAGCAGCGTTAGGACCGGCTAACGCTGCTTTTTAAGCCTAACGCAAAACTCGTAATCTAGACGATATTTTGTGTCCATCATATTGTGTCACGATATTAGTTTGTTGCCAAAGTTATTGATCTCAACTCAGTTATTTAGCTTTACTTTGAGTCTAAAGTTGGCCGTTAGTTCACCCTTCCTCCTAACGTTTTCCCCTTACATCATATATGAGTGGTGGTTTGCCCAAGAGTTGTCATTTTTTTTTTCTCATAATGGGAAATATACTTTTGGTGACTACTAATACTTTCTTGTTGGGGTTAAGAATAGCTAAAGAATAAGTAAGTTATTGGAGTGTCTACGAGTAGTGATTATATTCCTGTTAACTGATATTATTTTATGATTATTTAGCAGTATATATACTGTACACATGTATGTTTAAGTGACATTTTTTTACACCTTGATTGTTATGTGCCAATTTTCAAACCTCAATAAAATAAAAATGAAAATAAAAATGAAAATAAAAAAGCAATCTTCTTTTAAAAACATTTCATAGTGCAATGTTTAAAAAAACAAAACACTATTGTAAAAACAGCAAGTTACGGTTTCTATCTTCAACGGGATATTAATATCCCATAAACAAAATCTTGTTCCTAAAAAAAAAAAAACTTGCCAAAAGTTAAAAACCTGTTTATTTAATGAACACATTTAGTTAGAGTACATGGGGAGCTATAAATATCACTTTTGTGAAAGCGATATTTGCGCTCCACTGAGTAATACCAGCGCAAACTAATGTGCGCTGGTATTACAAGTTGACAGCAATGTGAAAGCGAGCTCGTGTTCACATTGCTGGGAAGCATTGCGCTTATGAGAGCGCACTTCCATGTTTTGCCGTATTATTCCCACTGGACTTGACCCCTGCCTATATCCAACTAACTGTGCTCAGTAGAACTCTAAATCTGAGGACTTTTTTGATTTTTCTGCAAATCACCCATATCTCAGTGAAAACGTCTGTGGGCTTGCTATAGAATGTCTTGCAATAGGTCAATACCCAAGTCACTCAATGGAATGTTTCACTTGGCTCCTTGCTACAACACCTCTTATTCCTCAAAAGATTAGTTTCCTTGTCTGTTAGATAAACAGTTCACCATCAATTACTGCTCTTTGGTTTTTCAGTTTAACATCCATCTTATGGAATAGTTTTAACCATTTAGCATGAAACAACAAGTCACTCTTAGTAAAACATTCCCCCATTTAGTTTATGAGCACGATTTTTTGGTATCACTCATACCTCTCTTTGCAGCTTCCGTTTTTCTGCTTTTAATTCATCTTCTATTTTTTCAGCACTTTCTGCTGACGTTTTATAACGAGTCACCTGACTTTCCAAGCGTATTATCTAAAGAGAATAGAATTGTTTTAGTCTTTCTCCATTACCACATTCATGCACTCATCACACTAGCATTGCCATTGGACCGTCCTCACATTGTCCTGTACATATTACAGTGTGACGATTACAGGACCCAGGACATTATAATTACATTTGGCCTATTATAAAATACATTTCAAGCTCCTGTTTTAACATTACTACTCTACAGGATCACTTGACTTACAACTGACTGATTCATCTACTATGATTAGCTCAGTTTAGACTCACATTCTGTTCTAAGGCGGTTATTTCTTGCGTGGATTTGGTAAGCTTAAATTTGAGGTCACTGATTTGTCTGTTGGCATCTCCTAGAAGAAAAAATGCACACACTGATTAGGCAAAATATTTTCCAATGGTCACAGGCTGTGTGGGACAAGCACTACATTGTTCACACTACTACCAAAATCATGTGGGTGGTAGGTAGACATCCTGCTGCTATAGGACCAGATTATAAATGGAGCACAATTGGTAGCACAGGGTGCACTATCCATATTGCTACCCTGCGCTGGTGTTACAAGTGAATGGTAAAAAAAAATTTTTTAGTGTACACTATACTTTCAATGGATAGCACAGGGTGCATTATTATTTCTCATATTACAAGTAGTGAGCGCAATACGTAATAGCACAGGAAAATTTTGCAATCTTGGAGACAAAACACATGCACAATTTATTAAATTAAAGTATTTCACTAATTATATATATATATATATATATATATATATATATATATATATATATATATATATATATATACACACACACATACATATATAGTATATATATGTATGTGCTATTGATTTTCCTCCTTTACCAGCAGCTATCTTCAAAGTCGTTCTTTTTTTAACTCATTACAGAATCCGGTTGATATGATAACGCTCTGCATTTTATACTGGGAGCTGCCATCTTGTAGCTCTGGTATAGTTGCATCCTATGACAGAGCAGTGCACTTTCACAACTGTGCCTTTCACTTCAGATTAGCTCACATAATAGAGAGCAGAAGTGTTACATTTTTGAATTTTTTTGCACAGTTTAAAAAGTTAAATAACAAATATAAGCTCCAAAAATGGTGGTGCCCAGCGAGAGGATGCAGAGCTTCACTAACTAATACTTGAGAAACTTTAAAATAAGAGAATGAGTTTGAAGACAGCAGCAGGCACAGAAGGAAGTGAGAAGTGACCACTCTATTGTAGTGGTAACTCAGCAGTTTAATGTACCTTTAACAGTCATTTAAAAGGGATGTGGTATATGACAAGGTGTTTGACTGTGTATGTATGCAGTGTGTTAAATAGATATCTCAATACAAAATCATAGTTTTCATGTTAGTGAAGAAGTCCACTATTTGACCATCAGCTTAGTGCTTGAGCGATATCTGGAATGAGTTTTTCAGTGTGCCCCTAAAAAAATTTGTGTGAGTGTACCAAGACTTTCACTGTAGTGCTAACATATAACTTTAGTTTTCAAAATAAGCACTTACATAAAAGTGCTATTGATCTAACTTTAACGGTGTGAGCAAACAATATTGCTAATATTTTTGCTCTCCATTTGAAATCTAGCCCATGGTTACAGTGCGTAGGTAGGTTCAACGTAGTAGGAAAAAAATACAATCACTTTTGGATTTCATGAATACAAGTGTAAAATGCACACCAATTTTTAAAATGGCTTTGGTTTAACTATGGGTTATATGTGAGTGCTTTGGGTGTCCTTATGAGTCATAAACAAAAATGTGAATCAAATGACACACAGTGCACAATTAAATAAAATGGATACATTCACCAAATGACTACTGATGCAGTTTAAACCAAACGTCCTTTTATTAAGAAATCTTCACTGATGGCTTGTAATCCTCATAGAACCCCCACTACCACCACCACCGAAAACATGGATTCATAACGTAACAGTGTTGAAATTACAATTCCTTAAGTTGTTTACAAATACTCACATTCTTCAGTGCTTCATTAGTGCTAAGTAAAAAGTGCCGCAATCAGTTCCTCTGGATCTCCGGATTACTTCTTTAAAATCAATTAAAACAAGGAGTGTTTACATAGCGAATTAGCGATGAAATGTACATTGGAGCATAGAGAGGAGTGCCACAAGGAAGGGACAATCCGGTTTACAGGGATGGCGCTCATACAAGTATACACAGTATTGTAAAGCAAAGTTTCTTTGCTGTATATTCCTTTAGTGGGCGGAGTTCTTTTGGACACTACCAGTAGAGTGCCAGATATGTGGTTGTAAACACTCCTTATTTTAACCCCTTCCTGCCGTTAGGATACTTCATCCCGTCCTAACTGGGCTGGGTTTAGCCATTTGGCTATCCTAAAGCTGTAGCAGCTTTCTAAATGGCATTGTGGCTGGAGGGTGTGCCTAGCATCAAAGGCACTCCCCCCTAATCCGATCCCATCATTAAAATCACACGATCGTTGTTAATTGATTTTAAAATAAAACATTTTTAAGAAGTAATCCTGAGATCCAGTGAAATTGATTGGAATGATTTTTACTTAGAGCTATTTTTAGCTCTGAAAAATGTGAATATTTGTAACAAGCTTAAAGGGATAGTAAACCCGAACATTTTCTTCAGATAGAACATACAATTTTAAAAATTTTTTCCAATTTAATTCTATTATCAAATTGTCTTTATTCTATTGTTATCCATTGCTGAAGGGACAGCATTGCACTACTGACAGGAAGCTGAAAATATTTATTTATCCAATCACAAGAGACAAATGCGTGCAGTCACCAATTAGCAGCAGCTCCCACTAGTGTATGATATGTGCGTATTCATATTTTAACAAGGGATGCTAAGAGAACGAAGCACATTTGAAAATAGAAGTGGATTTAAAAGTGTCTTAAAAATGACATGCTCTATCTGAATCATGCTAGTTTAATTTTGGCTTTCCTATCCCTTTAAAGGGACAGTCAACACCAGAATTGTTGTTGTTTTAAAAGATAGATAACCCCTTAATTACCCATTCCCCAGTTTTGCATAACCAACACAGTTATAATAAATACACATTTTTACCTCTGTAATTACCTTGTAGCTAAGCCTCTGCAGACTGCCCCCTTATTTCAGTTCTTTTGACAGACATGCATTTTAGCCAATCAGTGCTCACTCCTTGGTAAATTCACGTGCATGAGCTCAATGTTATCTATATGAAAAACATGAACTAACGCCCTCTAGTGGTGAAAAACTGTCAAAATGCATTTAGCTTAGAGGCGGCCTTCAAGGTCTAAGAAATTAGCATATGAACCTCCTAGGTTTAGCTTTCAACTAAGAATACCAAGAGAACAAAGCAAAATTGGTGATAAAAGTAAATTGGAAAGTTGTTTAAAATTACATGGCCTATTTGAATCATAAAAGTTTTTTTTTTTACTTGACTGTCCCTTTAACCCCTTAATGACAACTGACGTACCAGGTACGTCATGCAAAAATGACCAGTTAATGACAATAGACGTACCTGGTACGTCAGTTGTCTAACAGAGTGCTGGAAGCGATCGCAAACGCTTCCAGCAGCTCTCAGGGTATTGCAGTGATGCCTCGATATGGAGGCATCCTGCAATACCTTTTTAGAAGACTCCGATGCAGAGAGAGCCACTCTGTGGCCCTCTCTGCACCGGTAGCGATGGTGCCGTTCGTTGGTGGGTGGGAGCGTAGCAGGGAGGCGGGTGGGCGGCCCATTGCTACCTGGCATCCGGTTCCTGTGAGTGCAATGTGCACGCCGGGTGCCGGGAGCGTGCGGGGGGGGCCTGCGGGGGCGCGCGCGCGCATTAGCCACTGACACCAATGAGGAGGGAGAGGGGGGAAAAAGATTAAAAAAAATTTAAATATAAAAAGATCTGGGAGGGGGATGGTTGTATTGTGGGGGGGCTGCTACACTACAGAAAAAGTTTAAAGTGCAAAAAACAAACAAAAAACATTTTGTTTTTGGGGGCAAACTGGGTACTGCCAGTATCCAAGATGGCGGCAATTAGGTAGGGGAGAGGGTTAGAGAGCTGGGGGGGGGGGGTATCAGGGAGGTTGGGGGCTAAGGCAGAGGTCCATCACAGCTAAAATATTTTATTATTTATTTAAAAAAAAAAAAAAACTCCTTTTATTTAGTACTGGCAGACTTTCTGCCAGTACTTAAGATGGCAGGGACAATTGTGGGGTGGGGGAGGGAAAAGAGCTGTTTGAGAGGGATCAGGGGGTGGGATGTGTCAGGTGGGAGGCTGATCTCTACACTAAAGCTAAAATTAACCCTGCAAGCTCCCTACAAGCTACCTAATTAACCCATTCACTGCTGGGCATAATTCACGTGTGGTGCGCAGCAGCATTTAGCGGCCTTCTAATTACCAAAAAGCAACCCCAAAGCCATATAAGTCTGCTATTTCTGAACAAAGGGGATCCCAGAGAGGCATTTACATCCATTTGTGCCATAATTGCAGAAGCTGTTTGTAAATAATTTCAGTGGGAAACCTTAAGTTTGTGACAAAATTTGTGAAAAAGTGAACTTTTTTTTTATTTGATCACATTTGGCAGTGAAATGATGGCATGAAATATACCAAAATAGACCTAGATCAATACTTTGGGTTGTCTTCTAAAAAAAAATATATACATGTCAAGGGATATTCAGGTATTCCTGACAGATATCAGGGTTCCAATGTAACTAGTGCTAATTTTGAAAAAAAGTGGTTTGGAAATAGCAAAGTGCTACTTGTATTTATTGCCCTATAACTTGCAAAAAAAAGCAAAGAACATGTAAAAATTGGTTATTTCTAAACTCAGGACAAAATTTAGAAACTATTTAGCATGGGTGTTTTTTGGTGATTGTAGATGTGTAACAGATTTTGGGGGTCAAAGTTAGAAAAAAGTGCGTTTTTTCCCATTTTTTTCTCATATTTTATAATTTTGTTATAGTAAATTATAAGATATGATGAAAATAATGGTATCTTTAGAAAGTCCATTTAATGGCGAGAAAAACGGTATATAATATGTGTGGGTACAGTAAATGAGTAAGAGGAAAATTACAGCTAAACACAAACACAGCAGAAATGTAAGAAATGTAAGAAAATTGAAAAATGGTCTGGTCATTAAGGGGTTAAGGAGGAATTGTAATTGCAACACTGTTACGTTATGAGTCCATGTTTCTGGTTTTTTTTTTGGGGGGGGGGGTTCTTTGAGGATTACAAACCACCAGTGAAGATATCAATAAAAAGACATTTGGTTTTAACTGGAATTTCAGTAGTGATTGGGTGAATGTATCCATTTGATTTATTTGTGCACTGAGTGTAATTTGGTTCACATTTTTTAGTTTGTTATTTCTAAAGGAGACTTTATGTTTTCTTTTATGTATTTACTCACAGGTTGTGACAATATTGTTTATTTTAATAACCAAAATAGCAGGCAATAAATAAATAGTTAAGATGTACTACAAGTCGATAAATATAATGTTTGTGGCTATTTCTACAAAGGCAAGAAGTGTTCAGGTACCAGGAAGCTAGTATGGCTAAGAGCAGGTGACATTTCTAAAGAGTCTTCCCCAGCTCCCGCATCACTACCTGAACCAATAGTATTATGACACATACAAACACAAGTAATACAGTGGTTTTGGCTAGTGTTGTATTAGTTTGTATGTGCAAAAGTCAAGTGCCTATTTTATAAATGCAGTTTCTTCTTTTGGGGGAAAAAATAGTGCAAAGTGGAAAAAATACAGACTGCTGGCCAGCTTCCTTGTTTTTTTTAATGCTTTTGGAAATACCAAAGCAATAATATGTGTTATCAAGGCCGGATTGGCCTACCACAATACCAGGAGATATCCTGGTGGGCTGCAGCAGCTGAAACTACCAATTTAAAGGGGTGATTAATGGATGCAATTGGGTTGCAGTGTGCATATAATGACACTCTGGCACTTACTTTTTTTTTAATACAAACTAACATAATATAAATCTGAAAAATAAATATTGGGGGAAGGAGTATCCCAGTAATCCCCTTTGAGTGTGCATTATACCGACTCATGGAAAATAGGGCTGGTCTCCAAATTTTCCAGGGCTGCTTTTTATTCCCATTCTGGCCCTGTGTGTTATATACTTACAGCTAAAGTATATTTCATGTTCAGCGTGAATGAAGAAAGATTCCGCCTATTAAGGTAGAGACTTGTAAAGCCCATAATCTATATAGTCTGATATAAACTGTAACAACTTTGCTACTCTTACAGAGCAAATAGATTTCACTTTTAAACAGAGACATGAAACCCCAATTTTTTCTTTCATGATTCAGACAGAACATTCTATTTTAAACAACTTTCCAATTTACATATATGACAAAATATAATTTTTTCTCATATTTATTGTTGAAGAGCATATCTATATAGGCTCAGACGCAGCAATGCACTACTTGGAGCTAGCTGCAGGTTGGTGGCTGCACATATATACCTCTCGTCATTGACTTACTTGATGTGTTCGACCAACTCCCAGTAGTGCATTGCTGCGCCTTCAACAAAGGATACCAAGGAGATTTGTTAATAGAAGTGAATTGTTGAAATCTGTTTAAAATGTTATGCTCTGTCTGAATCATGAAACAGAAATTTAGGTTTTCATGTCCTTTTAAAACTTGTAGCATCTTTGGTTAGTTGTTCTAACATTGCCCTACATTATATAGCAATAGAGTAAGCCACTGGTTTTGTTAAACAGGTGGTTACTCAAGTTTAATAGGTTAGAGGTATTTGGAAATGAATCCATCTAACAATGTAATACAGAGTTATGCGGCTGCCCTTCTAGGTGTGGAGTGGACAAAAAATGAGTCTCGTGGAAGCTCTTAATGTACTCAAAATAATATTTGAGAGCATTCATGTTGCTCTATGCTTCAGGATTATCCATGGTTATCCTTTCATAAATATGCTGCATGGAGTAGGACCTTAATATGCTAAAGCTAGATTCAGTCTGGGATTGTTAAACCTAAATCTACTTTGCTTTGAGACCGCTATGGATATTGCTAACCTTATTTATACTGTAGATGCTATACTAGATCTGCCTGCTGGTTGTACATCAGGGGTCAAGTCGAGCAGGATTGCATGGGAACAGAGTTCCTGCACTATTTTTGCAGGAGGAACTAAGTTCCCTCTGGACAGAGAACAGAAACGCTTCAGTAAACACTCAGGGCCGGATTTACATCTCAGGTGCCTGTAGGCACAAAAACCTGAAGCGCCCCCCCCCCGGCCCCCCCCCAAAAAAAAAGTGAATAAACGGAGGAATTATTTTTATGATTATGGATAATAAGTATTTTGTTAGATATGCAAATGTTAGACAAATAGTATACAACACAGTACATTATAGAACAGAGTATGCTGCTTGTTGTATGGGACCCACACAACATGCAGCATAATCTGTTCTATGCACTAATAGTTTTTTTTCCTTTTTGCCCTCCACCTCCCCCGATCATTAGTTAGGGCACCCCAAACTCCCAAAACCCTTTAATTTTAAATTCACTAAAAAGTATCACCTGTTTTATTTTGTGCTGTGGATTTACTAAAGCTCATTCTCATATCTTCCTTTTTTTGTGTGAATTAGCTTCATAGAATAACAAAGAGATTAGTGAAATAGGAGGCTGGAGAGACTTCTTAGTTAATTTTGCTCAAAGAGCATGTAAATGTGTGCAGCTTGGCTGTGATTTATACAATTTCCTGCTTCTGCTAATGTATTACACTCATCTAATATATCTCTCTAGTACCGAACCTACTATTAATTCCATTACTGATTGACATTTGCCAGATTTCAGTACTATGTGTTTCATTATATTCACCAACCAGTGTAGTACTATTATATTTGCAACCAACAAAACTACTGCATTATTATTAAGAGAAGAGGGAGAGAGACAGAGAGGGGAGAGAGATAGACAGAGAGGGGAGAGAGAGAGAGAGACAGGTGGGGGGGGGGGGGAGAGAGACATGAGGGGAGAGAGAGAGAGACATGAGGGGAGAGAGAGAGAGACAGGGGGGAGAGAGAGAGAGAGAGAGACAGGGGGGAGAGAGAGAGAGACAGGGGGAGAGAGAGAGAGACAGGGGGAGAGAGAGAGAGAGACAGGGGGAGAGAGAGAGAGAGACAGGGGGAGAGAGAGAGAGAGACAGGGGGGAGAGAGAGAGACAGGGGGGAGAGAGAGAGAGACAGGGGGAGAGAGAGACAGGGGGGAGAGAGAGAGAAAGACAGGGGGGAGAGAGAGAGACAGGGGGGAGAGAGAGAGAGACAGGGGGGAGAGAGAGAGAGAGACAGGGGGGAGAGAGAGAGAGACGGGAGAGAGAGAGAGAGACGGGGGGAGAGAGAGAGAGACGGGGGGAGAGAGAGAGAGACGGGGGAGAGAGAGATGGGGGGAGAGAGAGAGAGATGGGGGGAGAGAGAGAGAAAGGGGGGAGAGAGAGAGAGAAAGGGGGGAGAGAGAGAGAGAGAGAGAGAGAGAGAAAGAGAGACACAGGGGGGGAGAGAGAGAAAGAGAGAGAGAGAGACGGGGAGAGAGAGAGAGAGACGGGGGGGAAGAGAGAGAGACGGGGGAGAGAGAGAGAGACAGAGAGAGACAGGGGAAAGACAGACAGAGGGGGGGGAGAGAGAGACAGAGGGGGAGAGATAGACAGAGGGGAGGAGAGAGAGACAGAGGGGAGGAGAGAGAGAGACAGAGGGGAGGAGAGAGAGACAGAGGGGAGGAGAGAGAGAGACAGAGGGGAGGAGAGAGAGAGACAGAGGGGAGGAGAGAGAGAGAGACAGAGGGGAGGAGAGAGAGAGGCAGATGGGGAGGGAGAGAGAGACAGAGGGGAGGAGAGAGAGAGAGACAGAGGGGAGGAGAGAGAGAGAGACAGAGGGGAGGGAGAGAGAGACAGAGGGGAGGGAGACAGAGGGGAGGGAGAGAGAGAGACAGAGGGGAGGGAGAGAGAGAGACAGAGGGGAGGAGAGAGAGAGACAGAGGGGAGGAGAGAGAGAGACACAGGGGAGGGAGAGAGAGACAGAGGGGAGGAGAGAGAGAGAGACAGAGGGGAGGAGAGAGAGAGACAGAGGGGAGGGAGAGAGAGACAGAGGGGAGGGAGAGAGAGACAGAGGGGAGGGAGAGAGAGACAGAGGGGAGGGAGAGAGAGACAGAGGGGAGGGAGAGAGAGACACAGAGGGGAGGGAGAGAGACACAGAGGGGAGGGAGAGAGACACAGAGGGGAGGGAGAGAGAGACAGAGGGGAGGGAGAGAGAGACAGAGGGGAGGGAGAGAGAGACAGAGGGGAGGGAGAGAGAGACAGAGGGGAGGGAGAGAGAGACACAGAGAAGGGGAGAGAGAAAGGAGGACTTGAGAGAGAGACAGAGGGGAGAGACAGAGGGGGGAGAGATAGACAGAGGGGAGGGAGAGAGAGACAGAGGGGAGGGAGAGAGAGACAGAGGGGAGGGAGAGAGACAGAGGGGAGGGAGAGACAGACAGAGGTAGGAGCAAGAGACAGTTATATTGCTTATAGAATTAAACCTTGGACTGTTGATTTTAAAATACATTCCAGGAATATCATTCAAACAGGGGCTCCAATGCTGCACGCCACCTCCTAAAAGATTGCCACTTCACCTCTTGAGTCCCTCCCTGGCTTTATTTATCATGGGAACTCAGGAGGCAATCCAACTGGCAAATGACATTTAAAATGAAAAAGACATTCCACCCCAATACCCACAGCAGCTGAATTAGAGGAGGAGCATTTAACACTAACTGTGCCCAGCTTACCCTATAGATCTCATACATACCACATATAGACACCCTTATAACATACTGAGACTCACTCTAGGTTACCCTATACATCTCATACATACCACATACAGTATATTCACACTCTAGTTTACCATATCCAGGTAAAGCTGTGTCACACTGTGGCACTCTTGTGTACCCTATATATTGTATACATATCACATGTGTGTCCTATATATCTCATACCACATATAGTCACCCCACACATAGCCACACACTCTAGTAGTTTACCATATTCAGTTAAACCTATGTCACCCTGTGGCACTCTAGTATACACTATATTATATATTGTATACATATAACCCTATAATACAATGCAGGCTCTCCAGGGTACCTTAAAAACCTCATATACATCACACTATATTAGACCATATACCGCACTGTCCGCATACCACCTCACCAGCCTAAAGCTCACTTACCTGACAGCTCATCAGGTTCCAGACCACTGTCAGTGTCAGTCCCGCAGATCACAAGGTAATGAGCAAGGCGGCATTAGCTGAGCCGGCTGCCGTGCAGCTCACCCCCCTCATCTTGCCTAGCAGAGAATGACCTGAGGAAACAGATGATGGAGGGTACAGCAGTAGGCTTAACGCCAGTCTCCCACAAGACACTCCACGGCGACGGCGTGCACTGGGCAGGCGGGCAGCTCTGGCGACAGCAGCAATGAGCACACTCAGCTCACTTCACTTTCCCGCCGCGAGTCTGAGGGCGGCAGCCGGAATCATGTGATGTGGGCGTGACGCCGCCTGCCCTAAACCCGCTCCAAACCTGCAATCTGCAAACCACGGCACTGACTGGAGAGTGAGTGACTGTGACTGGAGTCAAGGGAGGGGACGTAAAAAAAGTTTTTTTTTTTTAAATACACTGACTTTGCAGCCAGTGCCGTGGCGCCCCTCTCTGCAATGCGCCTGTAGGCACATGCCTACTGTGCCTAATGGCAAATCCGGCCCTGTAAACACTGCTGCTGCTGGTGGGAGGAGCTAGAGCACAGTCTGGTAAGAGGGATAGTGAGATCCTCTAGTAATGGGCAGTAGCACTTCCCACAATACACTAAATGCAAACCTGTGAGCAGTCCTGCTGTGTGATCACCCCGCAATGTGTGTAACACATGGTGCATACGTTTCTGTGTGGCTTGCCCTGGGGTTATTTAGCTCCGCTCAGCAGAAATAGGACTATTGCACCTTAAGTGGGTGAAACTCCGTGACAGAGGAGGATTCACAGGCCCAAAGGCAACTATTCAATCCTTCATTGGATTTAATTTGCTTTCATTAACCAAAGTGTATAGATTATATACATACAAAAAGAGAGAGTGTGTGTGTGTGTGTGTGTGTGTGTATAAAACAATATTAATTGTGATGGGGTGGAAGTGTTGGTGAGTTCCCACACTTTTTTTTGTAGGACGTAACCCCTGTTGTACAAGTCTGCCCTTATATGGCTGCTTGCGGCAGCACACAATTGTCTCTACTTATATCTGCTTGTCTGACTGGATTATTGCCTGCCTGCAGCCTATTATTCACCTCTGCCTATACTAACCCTACCTTTAGCGTACGGATTTTCTGCTCTGTCTCTTTATGTTATTGTGCAACTTATCTACTACACCATGTTTTACTTAAAGGGACTCCACAATTGTTATGGTTTAAAAAGATTGATAATCCCTTTTTTATCCATTCCCCAGTTTAACATAACCAACATATTAATATACTTTTTACCTCTGTGATCACCTTGTATCTAAGCCTCTGCAGACTGCCCCCTTATTTCCGTTCTTTGGACAGACTTGCATTTTAGCCAATCAGTGCCCTCTTGTCATAAGTAACTCCACGGGCGTGATCACAATGTTATCTATATGGCACACATGAACTAACACCCTTTTGCTGTGAGAAACTGTCAAATGCATTGAGATAAGAGGCGGCCTTCAAGGGCTTAGAAATTAGCATATGAGCCTACCTAGGTTTAGCTTTCAACTAAGAATACAGAGAGAACAAAGCAAATTTGATTATACAAGTAAGTGGGTTAAAATTACATGTCTTATCTGAATCATGAACGTTTAATTTTGACTAGACTGTCCCTTTAAGCACTAGGTTGTCTAATACCTAGTCCTGCTTTCTTGAATGTAGCATCTTGCAGCATCCAATGATCAATCTTCTCACACTTCTTTCCAATTTACTTCTATTATCCAATGTACTTTGATCTCTTGATATCCTTTAATGAAGGACAAACCTAGCTAGGCTCAGGAGCATGCACATGACCTGAGCACCATAAGGCAGCAGTGTTTGTAACAATGTTATCCATTGTTGGAAAAACTGCTGCACTATATAACTCAGCAATTTCTAACATTTCTGCAAACATTGTTGTAAACACTACTGCCTATACTGCTGAAGATACATGCATACTCCTAAGCCTACTTAGTCTTGTTCTTCAAGAAAAGATACCATGAGAATAAAGTAAATTTGATAATAGAAGTAAATTGGAAATTTGCTTATGGATTGTGAAATCTAAATTTTGATTTTCTCACCTACACTCAAATGAGTGCATTTTAATTTTGAAAGTAAGAATTTTTCAGATGCCTATGTATTAGCTAAAATGCTACAAGTAAAAGTTATGACTATTTTATGGATAGCTTTTACTGTGCATGGAATATACTTGCATATGCTCTGTGCTCCCTTATGTAAACAATGCATCTGCTCAGAGAGACAGAAGTTGCATGTATTTGTCAGCAACGATGCAAGATGAGTCATCATTAAAGGGGCACTGTACCCAAATTTTTTCTTTTATGATTCAAATAGAGCATGACATTTTAAGCAACTTTCTAATTTATTCCTATTATGAAATGTTCTTTATTCTCTTGGTATCTTTATTTGAAATGCAAGAATGTAAGTTTAGATGCCGGCCCATTTTTGGTGAACAACCTAGGTTGTCCTTGCTGATTGGTGGATAAATTCATCCACCAATCAAAAACTGCTGTCCAGAGTTCTGAACCAAGAAAAAAAGCGTAGATGCCTTCTTTTTCATATAAAGATAGCAAGAGAAAGAAGAAACAATGATAATAGGAGTAAATTAGAAAGTTGCTTAAAATTGCATGCTCTATCTGAATCACAAAAGAAATTTTTTGGGTTCAGTGTCCCTTTAATGCAATATATGCTCTCTGAGCGAACATGGTGTTTGAATGCAGATACACAAGAGATTTGTTCTTATGCTCTGTACATATTAAACACTTTCAGTGAAACCATGATATCTTTTACTAGACATGTTTCTTAATTTATATTGTAAATGTTTTAGCTTTCATGTGCATATCTATTTTCAGTTTTAAATCGCTTTTGGCAAATAGCAAGGGGCTTGCTGAAGGACAGTTTTATACTGATGGAAAGCCAAACAAAATGATGGCTGTGAGCTCACAAACTTAGCCATAGGCACTGCTTGCAAAAAGATAGTTTAAAGAGTTAACCAGAGGCGTAACTAGAAACCACAGGGCCCAGGTGCAAGAATCTAAGAAGGGGCCCCCCACCACCCCTCCCCCCTCCAAAAAAAGGTGAATTTAATACTTTTTTTTACATTTAACACAAAAAAAAATGTGAATCAGATTACATGTCTGCAAAAGGATGCACCCTGTGCCCACAGTCTGTGAGATTGTCTGACCCCCTATTACTGTATATAGTGACACTGTTTAACCCACCAGTACTGTATATAGTGAGTCAGTGACACAGGCTGTAATCTGCCGGTGAGATGGCTGGCCTGACCCTACCCGTCCCAGTACTTTATAAAGTGACCACAGTAGTCAGTGACATGGTCCACCCCCCCATACTGTATATAGTGGTACTGTATAGTGACACTGTTTACCCCCTGCCCCCCCATGCTGTAGTAACAAGGTCTGTAATTTGCTGGTTCCACAAACATACACAAACACACACACATGCATAAATACACACACAGTCACATACATACACACACAAACACCAATGTGTAAACCAGAAACACTAACCCCTGTAGTCATGCCACACTCACATGATATCAGTGCAGGCAGTGGTAGGTTAACGTTTTTTATTTAAAAAAAAAAATTATAATTTTTTTTTTTTTTTTATAGCTGGGGCCCAGGCACCTGCAACCTCTGCACCCCCTGTAGTTTCGCCCCTGGAGTTAACAGCAAGTGGTCTGTGCATTTTTATATACTAAAAGTAAATCCCAAGATGGGGGAGATGTGGGGTAAATCATTTCCAAGGCAGATGTTAACATCCAAGGGTAAGGCAAACATTTTTTGGGGAAGTATCCAAAGGGGCAGGAAATCTAAACCTAAAGGGACACTAAATCCAAATTTTTTTCTTTGATGATTCAGATAGAGCATGCAATTTTAAGCAACTTTCTAATTTAATCCTATTATCATTTTTTCTTCGTTCTCTTGCTATCTTTATTTAAAAAGCAGGAATCTGATGCATAGGAGCCAGCCCGTTTTTGGTTGAGAACATGGGTTATGCTTGCTTATTGGTGGCTAAATGTCAGCCACCAATAAACAAGTGCTATATCCATGGTGCTGAACCTTAAATGGGCTGGCTGCTAAGATTTACATTCCTGCTTTTTAAATAAAGGTAGCAAGAGAACAAAGAAAAATTGAGAATAGGAGTAAATTAGAAAGTTGCATGCTCTATCTGAATCATCAAAGAAAAAAAATGTGCGTTTAGTATCCCTTTAAGGAAGCCTAGTCTTGTCCAAGACTTACTGGAGGAAACCGAACCAGAGTAGACAAGGAATGCTACTGACAATTGTGTTGCTGGCACCATCCTGATAGAGCTGTTCGGATTTAAATAAAAAATGCGATATTGTAGGAAATGTCTGTATTATGTGAAAAATGTTTATACTTCAAAATTGATAATTCAGTAACCACAATGTAAATGCCAGTTTCCATTGCTAATTGGTTGCCAGTTCTTCAGCCTTAGGTTATGCACGGTAGTTCTGATTTGTAAAGTATTTTCTACCTATTTGAGAATACTTTCAACAACCTTCCTCCATGGCTGGAGTGTTATCCCACTTAAAGGGTTAGAAAGGTCAAAATTGAAATGTGCATGGGTGCTTTTCGATTTTAAATAGAAGCATTTTTGTAATATACTTACATTAGCAAAAAAAACTTCTAGTAAAATTTTTTTTTTACAGAAGAATATGCACATATGCTGTGAGGACCTGTGCACTAATTTTCAAGCTCAGAAAGCTGGCAGGGTGTGTATTGTGCATGTGAAGACTTAGTTTATGTCACACAAGGCTCTGCTGACTCTCTGAGGTGGTGTAGTGTTTGAATACTGGTGCGGATGTCCTCATAGCATATGTGCATATGCTGCTGAAAAACAGCAACAACTTTTACTGGAAGCATTTTTTATAGAACAGAAGTATATTGCAAAATGCTTCTATTTAAATGCACATTTCAAAGTTGACCTTTCTATCCATGTAAGTGACTATAATCTACTGGTTATAAAAGGCATTCTGTGGATTTTAGTGGGAACTAGCTGTAAAATGTTCATAACCACTTCTTTATTTTGTCTGGTGAGCAAGTGGCAAGAACAGGCTTTTGACCTCAATAAAGCTCTATATTAATATTTCAAGAATTTGAATACAGATTAAAATAAATGTGATTATGAGAATTCTGAAGTCTACATCCCATCAGGTCTATGTATGGCATACATGAGCGGAATCTGAAACCTCAAATATCATGCATGTTGATGTGACATATTTTGCACTTTGGTGTCACAGTGTTACGGTCAAACTAATTCATGGTTTATCTACCAAACAGTCTGTTTTACAATCAGTTCTTTTAAATAAAACTTATATTTACCTTTCATTTGGACTTCTAGATCAGTGTTTTTTCCAACCACGGTACTCAGAGCACAACAACAGGCCAGATTTTTATGATATCTGAATAAGAGCACAGTTCTCAGTAACAATGGTTACTAACCTGCTCTCACCCATCCACTTGTCATTTAACCTGTGCTGGAGTTCAGAAATCATTAAAACCTGGCCTGGGTTGGTGTGCCAGGAGGACTGGAGTTGAAAAACACTGTTCTGGATAAAGCATGAAAGAATATTTTAGGAATAATTTGATACACTGCTTTTGTCTGTATACACACAGCTGCTCATTAAATCTTCCAAAACAATGAATCCTAATCTGAATTAAAAATATTGTTTCCTTGAAATGGCAAATGAATGAGTTGAAGCCGAGGGTATCTATATTTTTTTTCTTGTCTCAACGAGGAAGACCTCTTAGTTAAACTAGCCGGTGTCCATAGATGTGTAAAACTAACAAAGTCATCATTTTGATCATTCCAGGTTTGACCAACAGTTCCTTTTTTTTTAAAAAAAAAGAGAATCTACTGAATTAATCAGTATGCATCAGTTGTTCCATGCAAGTTATGGTAAAAAGCTAAGGTAGAGCATGTGACTTAAAAAAAGCCTTCACAGGACTTTTTTTTTTTAGCAAAACACAATATTCACTGCACTAATGTTAATATACAAAGAATGGGGTGTATTGAAATAATGTGGAAATAACCACTTATGTTGGATACTTCATTAAAGGGATAGCAAAAGTCCAAAATTAAAACTTTCATGATTCAGATAGGGCATGTAAATTTAAACAACTTTCTCATTTATGTTTAATCATCAAATTTGCTTTGTTCTCTTGCTATTCTTAGTTGAAAGCTAAACCTAGGTAGGCTCATATGCTAATTTAACCGAGTAGTGCCTGCGTTTCCTTGCTCCTCTGTATCCTATGCGGCCTGATCCGCCGCTCTGCTACGGCACTCCGGGTAACTTTGATAGCAGAGTTCTTTTTACTGAGGAGTTCATTTTCCTTGTTTGCACAGACCAGTGGTTGGACCGTGTTTTCCGGATACCCCTCCTATCATATGCTAATTTCTAAGCCCTTGTCGGCTGCCTCTTATCTGAATGCATTTGACAATTTTTCAAAGCTGGAGGGCGTTAGTTCATTTGTTTCATATTAAATAACATTTTGCTCATGCCTGTGGAGTTATTTAAGTCAGTACTAATTGCCTGAAATGCAAGTCTGTCAAAAGATCTGAGATAAGAGGGCAGTCTGCAGAAGCTTAGATAAAAGGTAGTCACAAAATTAAAAAAGTGTATTAAAGTGAATGTTAATTTTGATGCTAAAGTGACCGGTTTTTAAAAATTTGATAAAAACAGGGGCACTTGAATTCATCAAAATTTACATTTCACTCCTGTTGTGAAAAAAAAATTCCCTTTTAATCTTGACAGTAGCTCCAGCTTCCTCCAGTCGTTGCAAGCCATTTCTGACGTCAGAAATGATGGATAGGTCATCCTACCCAGGAAGAGACTTTGCGACAGGTGGAGGAAGCTGGAGCAGCTGTCAAGTTTAAAAGTTAAGTTTTTTTTCACAACAGGAGTGAAATGTAAATTTTGATGAATTAAAGTGCCCCTGTTTTTAATAAAATTTTTAAAATCCAGGCACTTTAGCATCAAAATTAACATTCACTTTAATATAACAGTGTTGGTTATGCAAAACTGGGGAACAGTAAATAAAAAAAAAATAGATAATCTCTTTAAACAATAACATTTTTGGTGTTTACTATCCCTTTAAGCTGTAAACAATGAAACTGTCCCAGCAGTTTCAATTACAGTACTCAGCGTGTCCAGGGAAAACAGAATGATACAAATAAAATAGATCAAGATATTAATTTTATACAGTACAAATAGATATAAAACTGCAGCATCTCTCATGTAATAAATATTTTAGTTCCCCCCCCCCAACAGTGTTATAGATAACAATGTGCTCACTCCCGTGGAGTTATTTATGAGTCTGTGCTGATTTGCTAAACTGCATGTCTGTCAAAAGCACTGAGATAAGGGGGCAGTCTGCAGAGGCTTAGAAACCCAATTTTTTTCTTTCGTGATTCAGATAGAGAATACAATTTTAAACAACTTTCTAATTTACTTCTATTATTTAATCTGTTTCATTCTCCAGGTATCATTTGTTGAAAGAGCAGCAATGCACTAATGGTTTCTAACTGAAGACATGGGTGAGCCAATCACAATCGATATATATATGCAGCCACCAATCAACAGCTAAAACCTAGGTTCTCTTCTGCTCAGGAGCTTGCCTAGATAAAACTTTCAGCAAAGCATAACAAGAGAAGGAAGCAAATTAAATAATAGAAGTAAATTGGAAAGGTGTTTAAAATCTTATTCCCTATATGAATCATGGAAGAAACATTTTGGGTTGCATGTTCCTTTAATATAACTGTGTTGGTTATGCAAAACTGGGGAATGGGTAATAAAGGGATTATCTATCTTTTGAAACAATAAAATTTCTGGTGTAGACTGTCCCTTTAAGACTAAAGCTCTTCTTCTTCCCTTAGTAATCAGAATATGCTTCTAAAATTCAAGGTTCTTCTCCGAAGCAATGTGTTGATGTTACGAGGCTGTGAAATTTCTACATGTATGTCACATGCTTCTGATGTACAGTAATGACATTATATATGAAGCAGCAACTACAGGATCTACTTAACACGTTTCACTCTCTAAAAGAATCTTTCATTTCTAAATAAATACACACTAATTAACCAATTAGTTAATCATTGTGGAACACTTTTAGAAGTCTAAACATTCAAAAAAAATGTCATAAAAAGGTATCCAATTAGAAATGTTGGTGCGATAAAATCTGATAATTTATTAATAATAACTATAAGCATGTACTCATTTTTGTTTTTCTGTCATTTTCTACCCTGCCTCTGTCATTCTGTAATTACTCTTCTCTGCCACTAGGGGGAGGCAAAAATGCCAGAAAATTTAAAGAGCTCTATAAAACCCACCCCACCTCACAGGTAACTCAGTCTAGCATAAAGCCAAGCAAATGAGGAAGGAGAAGAAATAAGAGCAAAATAATAGGAACAGGGAAAAAAGATGTGTGCAAGAATAAACCAATGCCAGAAAACACAGGGTGGGGTCTTGTGGACTTTCACCACCATGAAAGAAATTAATTTATCAGGTAAGCATAAATTATGTTTTCTTTCATAAAGGTGGTGAGAGTCCACAATCCATTTCTCCTGGGAACTGATACCCAAGCTGTGGAGTCAATGAGTAAGGAAACATAAAGGGTGGGATTTAAGAAAAATCTTTTTTTCCTGAAAAACTAAATCTACAACCCCAAAAGAACCCAAATAGTGCACGATTGTTACTTTTTTCTTTTTTTTATGCAATTAAAATGATCAAAAGGCAAACATAAAAGTCAAGCTGAGACAACTGCCTGAAGGACTTTCCTACCAAAGGCTGCCTCAGAAGAAGCAAAAACATCAAAATGGTAGACTTTAGTAAAAGTATGCAGAGTTCTACAATATTTATAGGTAACCTATCCTCCTCGAGGAGGGAGACCAATCCCCCTGTGCTCTCTGAGACCCCCAGTCAGCCCCCAATCTAAAATACTTGCATCTCTTGTGATCACTGCCCAAATAGAATGAACAAAAGAAGCCCCCTGCATAATACGCTGATGATTCAGCCACCAAGACAGACACTGCCTTGTTCTGAAGACTAGATCTATCCACTGAGACAGCAGAGAATAATCCTTGCACCATTGCCGAAGCATACAAAGCTGAAGAGGCCTCATATTAAAACAAACAGAAGGAATAGCATCCAACGCAGCAATCATGAGATCTAACACCTCCATGCAAGTAGCAACCGAGAAGAGACTGAAGGTTTAGACAGGCAGTCACTACGGGCTCGATCACATACTTAGCGACGTGCGCACAAACCATTGTCACCAATTTTTAGTCTAATTAAACCATCACATTCCAGGAGCAGCAGACACCTTATGTGTGTATATTTTACACGGTGTGCTCATTTTTTACTCCCATAAGCTAATATAAAACTGCTGTCGGCAGTCGGTATCACATATGCAGCTCAAGTACTTACGCGCGCAGAATGGAGATATTTTACTCAATTTTCAGCTTGTCACAGATAGGCAGACGCAGCAACCCTTGCTCACAGTAAAAATGCACCATAACTACCTAATAGCCTTAACAAACACCTAACGAACGCGCAATATCAACCCCTAAACCACCATCCCCCCACATTGCAATCACTAATAAAAGTTAACCTCTAAACCATCTCCCCACATTGCAATCACTAATAAAAGTTATTAACCAATAAACTGCCACCCCCCACAGTGCAAATACTAAATAAAAATATTACCCCTAAACCGCCATCCCCCCACAACACAAACTACCAAGATGAAGTTTCAAAATACAGCAGTGTTTAATATTTGTTTTTATTTTCAGAATGTTTTGATTACAACAGCAGTAAATGGTATTTGATGGATCCTCCTTAGAGCCATCAACGATAGTCTCATGGAAACTGAATCTATCTAAACACCCAGAAAAGCAACCTTTGTCTGGGGAACCAGCAAACTTTGTGCTGCTGTGAAATTCTGTTAAATGAAAAGATGGAGCTAGAAACCAAGATTTTTCCCAGGTAAGGAAACACAGCAATACCCTGAGCACTGATCACAGACAAAAGAAGCTTGGAGCCATAGCCAGACACAACAGTAGAGCAACAAACAGAAAATGCTTGTCTAGAAAAGCAAACCTTAGGAACAGATGATGTTCCTTGTGAATAGGAACATGAATGTATGCATACTTTAAGTCTATTGTAGACATAAACTGTCCTTGCTGAACAAAATTTAGAATAGTCCAAATATTCTGCATTTTGAAAGTAATAACTCTGAGAAACTTGTGCAGAGCTTTTAGATCCAGAACTTTAAATCTTTCTTTGGAACAATAAAGAGATTGGAGTAAAACCCATTTCCCTGTTACAATACAGGAACATGATCACCACCATAGATTCTAGATCCGAAACTCACTGAAAAATACTTCAGCCTTTACAGGATTTCTTTGAACATTGGTCAGAAGAAAAAAACTTCCCCTGGGATGCCTTATTCTGAACCCTATTCTATAACCCTGTATTCAGCACCCAGAGATCCTGAACAGATTGGAACTAAACCTCCTGAAAAAGACGTAACCAGAGCCTCTGGAACAGCAGTAAATGGTATTTGATGAATCCTCCTTAGATCCATCAAAGATAGTCTCATGGAAACTGAATCTATCTAAACACCCAGAAAAGCAACCTTTGTCTGGGGAACCAGCAAACTTTGTGCTGCTGTGAAATTCTGTTAAATGAAAAGATGGAGCTAGAAACCAAGATTTTACCCAGGTAAGGAAACACAGCAATACCCTGAGCTCTGATCACAGACAAAAGAAGCTTGGAGCCATAGCCAGACACAACAGTAGAGCAACAAACAGAAAATGCTTGTCTAGAAAAGCAAACCTTAGGAACAGATGATGTTCCTTATGAATAGGAACATGAATGTATGCATACTTTAAATCTATTGTAGACATAAACTGTCCTTGCTGAACAAAATTTAAAATAGTCCAAATATTCTGCATTTTGAAAGTAATAACTCTGAGAAACTTGTGCAGAGCTTTTAGATCCAGAACTTTAAATCTTTCTTTGGAACAATAAAGAGATTGGAGTAAAACCCATTTCCCTGTTACAATACAGGAACATGATCACCACCATAGATTCTAGATCCGAAACTCACTGAAAAATACTTCAGCCTTTACAGGATTTCTTTGAACATTGGTCAGAAGAAAAAAACTTCCCCTGGGAGGCCTTATTCTGAACCCTATTCTATAACCCTGTATTCAGCACCCAGAGATCCTGAACAGATTGGAACTAAACCTCCTGAAAAAGACGTAACCAGAGCCTCTGGAACGGGGGCTGCCCCTTCATGAACACTTGGATGAGGGATTAGATTTCTTGGACTATACTTGTTCCAATTAGGATTTGGCTTCCAGACATAACCAGAGGAACCTTGCTTCTGAAAGAAAGAATTGGATTTCTGTGCCCTGTTCTGACAAAAGGGCCAAAAACGATTATCAGTTTTATATTTACCCTTGGACTATATGTCCTAAAGAAGAAAAGTTTCTTTACCTTCAGTCACTGTAGAAATAATAGAATCCAAACCAGAACCAAATAACTTCTTTCCCTGAAAAGAAAGAGTTAAAAGCCTGGATTTATAAACCACATCAGCAGACCAAGATTTTAACCATAAAGCCCTTCTATAAAGTACTTCCAAAGACACACTTTTAGCATTAATCTTAATTATACCAAAAACAGCATAACAAATTAAAGCATTAGCATATTTTAATAGCTCCAAAATGTTTTAAAAAAAATCTTCATTAGCAGAATAGTCAGAATTTTCTACTTAACCAAAAAGAAGCAGCCGTAGCCACATTAGCAATAGAAACTGCTAGTCTAATGAGATAAACTTCTTGCTGAAAGCCCTCCTATGGAAGTATTCTAACTTCCCACCTAAAGGATCATTAAAGAAAGTAGTATCTTCCAAAGGAATAGTAGTACTTTTAGCCAGGAGTAGAAACAGCCCCATCCACTTTGGGAATACATTTTCCAAAGCTCAATATTAGAAGTCGGAAAAGGACACATTTTCTTAAACATTGTAGAAGGATTAAAAAGAATACCTTGTTTAGCCCAATCTCTGAAAATAATCTCAGAGACCTCATCAGGGATAGGAAATACATCTGGAGATTTAACCATAAGCTTAAAAACAGTATCTAAATGATTAACAGGCTTATCAAGAAAGGGAAACACAAATACAAAAACAGTAAAGCAGAGATGTGTGAGAACCTAGGACATCTGGCACTACAAAGTGTACTTAATAGAGGAAGCACAAGCCAATCTAGCATCATAAAAATAAAAAATTGCAGAAAAATGTACACTGTCACGTCACACAGGCCTGAAAGCGGACGTGTGTAAAAATATATAAACACACAAAAAATAAAAATGATGGCGTACGCTCAAAAAATATATCCGTGTGAAAACACCAGTAAGTGTTAAAAAAAGAATGTGGGCGAAAAAAATACTCATAAAAATATATTATAGAGTTTTTAAAGCAGAATTACATAAATAACATAGCTAACTGTCCCAATGTCATAAAAAATATTTATAACAATAAATTATGAGGTTTATAGATGCTAAATAATAATAAAAAATAGTACTTTCCAATAGGCATCCTACTACTGGAGGTAACAAGTAGGAAGCCAAAAACAGTGCTGAAACACAACAGCAGATGATCTGGAATAGGAGTATATCAATGAACCAACAGGAGGAGGCAAAGGACAAGTCCCTGCAACATCCATGGAAAGGTTTGTGACTAAATCTCAAAAAAATTAAAAATATGCCACTACCATTACTCCAAATAAATCTCTCCAACAATAACTGTACTCTGTAAACCCCTATCTTTGAAGAATCAAATGCATATCTTAATTCTTCAACCTTCTCCAACGGAGGCAAAGACCAGACTGAGGTACCTGTGAGGGGTTTGGGAATCTTTGCCTGCTCGTAATGGCCGAGTAATCCCCAGGAGTACCACCTGTATGAAAGAAAGTGATGTTATTTAATGCTCATAGTATTTCAGAACAATAATGTGAATGTGTTGGTTTTTTAATGTCTTTGTTTACATATGAAT
This sequence comes from Bombina bombina, assembly GCF_027579735.1. Taxonomy (NCBI): domain Eukaryota; kingdom Metazoa; phylum Chordata; class Amphibia; order Anura; family Bombinatoridae; genus Bombina; species Bombina bombina. Next base: position 583,712,711 of record NC_069499.1, read on the forward strand.
AGAAGTGCTATATAAATTGTGTATTACTACAGTTTTTTAGAACAGGAAGTCTGATTCTCTTTCCTGCTTAATGGGATTTTAGTTAGTGTTAACTGATAGTAATCATACATAAAAATAGCTTACATATATTTTATACTTCTAGGTAAATACTGGTTAATTAGGCCATTCTATTTTTGGAGATCTGTAAATGTTAAATCTGGACATGAGGCAAGATGCAGACATGTTATAAATAGTAGTGATGTGGGATTTGTCTATTTTCCTTTATTTAGGCTGAACACAATGGAATAAACATGGGTGGCAAGGGAGTCAGCTGTTCCATATCTCTTATGTAACATTAGAACAAAAAAAAATATTTCTTTTCATCATCATTGATCATCTAAATACTGATTGGTACAATTTGCATATGACCATGTGATGTACAGCCTGTTGCTTCTAATGGGCTGTGCTGTTGTTTAATGAGTAATGTAAATTTGTAAAGGAAGATTATCTAGGCCAATAGCACTGGTTTGACCTAGCTCATCCCTACATTCTGTAAGGTAGAAATCAAAGCCCTATTAACCTAGAAACCGCTGCTTCTTAACTGTTCCGCCTGCTCTGAGGCAGCAGACAGCAATCAGCCCGATCCCATACGATCAGCTTGATTGACACCCCCGGCTGATTGGCTGCAAATCTGAAGGGGGTGGCATTGCACAAGCAGTTCACCAGAACTGCTTGTGCTATGATAAATGCCGACAGCGTATGCTGTCGCCATTTATCGATGTGTGGCGGACATGAATTGCTACAGCGGATCAAGTCCACTCGCACTTTGTTAGATCGGACCCATAGGCTGAAAGTCAACTATAAACCTAAAGAAAAAAAATCATAGCAAAATTAATAATCTTATCAAATACATAAATGTATAAGCAAGCAAACACTGATCTATAAACCTAAACTCATTTCTGAAAATTTTAATTTGTTAGATATAAACAGAAAAGGCTCAAAGAGGCAAACACAGACTCAAAGCACGATTCTGTAAAACATAAAACTATAACTGGACCAATTACTTATGGTTAAGACTGGCAGAAAAAGTGTGCACATTTAATGGATCCAGTGCAGAACATTTGAGACCTCACCTAGTCCCACAAAGGTTGAATTGAAAAACAGGCAACGCTTAATTCCAGAAAGCGGCAAGGAATCCCCATGAATGCTGGGGGCTATTGTATAATGAGACCCCTAATACCCAGGGACAGCTTTTATGAAGTTAAGGGCAAATCCCTTAACAAAGCCTGCCAATCCCTATTTTCTTGGGACTAGTGAATTAGTGGAAACTCCAGTACGTATAGGATTAGCTGGTTCTAGGAAAGCTCATTATCATTTCGGCTATGAACATCATGTGACACCACATAAACATGGAGACCTTTGAGTTTGAACACCACATTCTGCATGTTAGATTTACCATTAATGTGTTGACAGAGTGAACTGCTGTGAAAGCATGGAACACAATAAAAAATATTCATTGAAAAAGCTAAATGACCTGCAGTGGGTTTATAGCCTGATACACAATGAACAATTAACTGCACATAATTTTACTTCTATCTCCCTAAAAAAATTGTTTAACATACACAGATAAGCCCATCAATAGATTTCCACAAATCCAAGGGAGATTCAGAAAAAAAGGGAAAAAAATGAAAACTTGGCATATTTTTCATGAATTGTTAGGCTCTTTTTGGAGCTGCATTTATTCTCTTTAAAGTTCAACACACTAGGATCTGTGCAATCTAGATCCAAGTCTGCTGAACTTTCACAAGAATAAATGCGGCTCCAAAAAACCCACAATCCCCCGGCTTGCCGCTTTATTCCACATTCGGATCCTAACGAAGCATTTGAATGCCCACCCCTATTTTCCACCTTATATACATAATAAAAAAAAAGGTATTAATGTTTTTAATTTAATAAATTAAACCCATACTTAAAATGAGTGTTTAAGAAGGTTTATTGTCTGCTATATATGGACCGCAGTTAAAGGGACATAATACTAATTCACTTGAAACTGATGCAGTAGAACTGTAAAAAGCTGACAGGAAAATACACCTGAATATCTCTATGTAAAAAAGGAAGATATTTTACCTCACAATTTCCTCAGCTCACCAGAGTAAGTCTTGTGTAAAAAGTTATACTTCAGTTACTGTCTAGCTACAGGTAAAAAAAAAAAAAAAAATGAAGAAATGAGCTGCAACCAATCAGCATCAGCAGTGCTGAGGTCATGAACTCTTTTACTGTGATCTCATGAGATTTCATGGTAAACTTCCTTAAACTGAATAGGGAAATAAGATGAGTGTGCACAAGGCTCACTCCCGTGTCTGTCCCGGTACAGAGATACTGATTGGCTGCTTAAAGTCCTTTACAATGGGTTGTGAATACTTTGGACATTTTGAGGTAAAATATCTTTCTTTTTTACATAGAGATGTTTAGGTGATATTTTCTAGTCAGCTTTTTACAGCTATGCTGCATCAGTTTCAAGTGTTTCAACATTTGGGTATCATGGCCCTTTAAGTAGCTCTTCTGCTTTCTTTTTTTGCAAGTGAAGTAGCAAACAATCTTTTCTGGTAGATCACTGGTTTTCAAACCTATCCTCAAGTCTCCCCAACAGGCAGGATTTTCAGGATTACCTTGGGTGAGAGCAGGTAAAATAAGTTTACTAATCAGCTGATTATTTCACCTGTGCTCCAGTTCAGATATCCTCAAAATAAGGCCTGTTAGAGAGGCATGAGGGCAGAATAATAATGGGACAGTATATTTCTCTTATGCATTTTATGTAAAATATCATAGGGCTATCAAGCCTCTGAAGCATGGGCCTTTTTACAGGAGGAGCCATATTGGAGTTTATCTAATCCCTTGGTGAGTGGTTGGTGAAAAGTTTTATATATAAAATTGCTGTTAAGAAAAAGATACTTTTAGAAAACATTGGCCTAGCTTCTAGTCTGGTCATTGAGCAGATCCATGGTCCATTAACCACTTTAACCTCTTGAGCTGCAAAGCCAACAAGGTAATATGTGTCCACATAAGATCATTTTGAAACTACAATAACTCTTTGACTGACAAAAAAGGCTAAAAGAAATTGCAAACCTAACTTTTGCCCTTTCTAACAGCCAAGAGGTTAATGCCAGCTACACGCTCACATGAGACTTCAGACCAAATGAATGCTTATCTCAGTATGCTACCCAGGATTTGCATGCAAGGTCTGGGAAGATAGAGGGAAAAGGGAAAAAACTTGGCCAGTAGCACACAGCAGCAAAGCAGGCACTAATGAGCACCTGTTCTCAACCCCCCCCCCCCCTTTTTTTATTCTAAAGTGCTTCAAACCACAGTTTGCATTTGATTGACTTTCATGACCAGTGAACATATCCTTAACAGCAGCAATGCGGGAGCTAGCTAGTGATTGGTGGCTGCACACATTGTCTCTTGTCATTGGCTCACCATTTGTGTTCAGCTAGCTCTTAGAGCATTTTCTATGTGCACTTTTATCTCCCTTTAAAAAAAAAATCTAATTTGAATTGTATTACTTATATTAATACTTAATGTAATATATGTTTATCTCAACCTAAGCAAACCATTTATTAGACAATCTGGTAATCAGTAACATTAAAAAAAACAAGGAAATGCATTCTGTGGTTTATCATTTTCCCAAGGCTGTGGCTAGAAGTCAACTGCAATCAGTTATACACCAGTTGGGAGAAGCTTTAATCTTTTTGGCTCACTTTGCTGGTCGGTGCCATTCTCAAGGTCCTCACTCTTGTAGTTCTCCGGGCTGTTGGTCCTCTGATTTCTCTCCTCCAGCTGACCCTTCAACCTCTTAATCTAAGACAAGGAGGGGGCAGAGTGAAGAGGGGAGCAGGGGCCATTATGCATCCACTGCCTCACTGACTAACAATGTCTCCAATAGAGAGAGAAGAGGTTTCAAAACACACAAGGTGTCCAACGAAGGTATAAACTCTTCTATAAGCATGCACTCATATCACAAGACAAAACCATTACAGACATACAGATGACAAGAAAGGAAAACAGGCAATAAAGTGAATATTAAAAAAGCACAGAAGGTCTGTAGCATGTGTGGCTAAAATGTGCACAGGGAAGTAACAAGTGATTTAGCTGTTTTATGTATAAAAAAATAAAATACACAAAGACACAAAACACAAAGTATAAATTGTTCATAATTGCAAACAGGCAACAAATTGTCATTTAGCAAGAACTAATCACAGATCTCACAGGATTACAAATTAAAATCACATAGAATGAGCACAAAGAGAAAAGGTTCACACATAGCATAAAGTCATAACTACAGAAATCAAAAGCTCCCACTAAGAGTATATTCTCACAAACCGGATATTAAATGCACACACAGTAGATATGAAGCTCATGCACATGCAAAACAAAAAATACCATACACAGCATAACATCCCTACAGAAAATCAAAGCTCACACCCTAGTTTATGAGCTCATGTCAACCAGAACGCACATACAAAGAGAGCATCAGATGCAAAACATTACCTGGTCCAAAAAGGATTCCCTTTCATCTAGAAGTTTCTTCAGCCTGGTGTCTTAGAGAATGAAGAGAAAGCAAGAGAGGAAAGGCAGAAAGCAACACGTAAGAAAAGCGGATAAATAACGTGAGAAACAGAAATGGGGACACAGTGCTGAAGAACTAAAAGGCTAAAGGGACATTAGAAACATTCAATCATGTAAATTTAATAACAGCGCTTAAAAATATGGAAATTAACAGGAAATGTGGATTTGTCCTCAACTCTGATCCCCAAGGACAGATTGCTCACTGACTGATAATCTAGTGGATTATGCCTAAACCAGCATGAAAACAAAAAGTAGTTTTAGAAAATATAGGAACATTATTTAAAAAAAATTAAAACATTGTTTTAGAGGCAATAAAAGGAGAAAAAAACAACAACTTTAAATGTCCCATTAAATGGCCCACTTGATATTAATACTTAGAATTATACCCTCTATGGAATTTTTATGACACTCCTGTAAGCCAACTTGTGTATTCATGACACCACAGAAATCCATGCAGTGGGTTAATTTTGGTGCATTCTATAAAAGTGTACTTAAAAAACCAAACCGTGAAAGTGTTAGGCAAAAAACAGACAGGGACGGTGGGACACAGACTGTGAAGAGGCACTTGTGGTACTTGTATCAGAACCCTGCATATGATCCAATATCACAAATAACATTTGTATTCTTTTTTTGGCAGAGAAGACCAATTTGCCCCTTTTATTAACCAGCTGTATTCTACAAATCTAGTTGCTTTTTCTATAAAGTTTTTCATTTTTAATGTAACGACTTCGTAATACTATTTAATATACTATCTTTTCTGTAAAGGAAGAAACATTCTTAAAGGGCTATAAAACCCACATTTTTGGGTTTCATATCCCTTTAATGTTTACAAAACCTACATAACATGATCAACTGGGAAGGACACAACAAACTTTTATAGTCACCGGCTCACAAAAGGATCAGCTCATCTAAGACATTTTCATTTACTATTTCAATTGGGTAAAATCTGGAGTTTTTATCAGACAGTGCCAAAAGGGCAATTAGTATTCTAACAGTACTGAACATATAGCATTAGATAAAATGGCATGCTGTCTTATGCTGCATCTTTTCCAATATCTTGCAGTATCACTTCTGTCCTGGACAGTGGTGGGGCTGTTTAAACTTCTCTTTAAATAATCAGTTAACCCTCCTGCAACCAATAGGGATGAACTAGTGGTGCCATACAGTAAGCTTTCTTCATGCATGCTTGTGTGTACTACGTTTTGCCCTTCTGTATGCAGCTTTAGATTGCTTCAAGTTCTTACTCCCCCATCCCTTATTGGTCAAATTTAAACTGTTGTTTATGTTTGCCTGACACTCTACTTGGAAACACCCCTGAATACTATTGCCTGCCTTGCATAAATCCATATTCTGGCTCTGAGATGCTCTCATCTGCCAGCCTCAAACAGCAGGGTCAGTTTTGTTGCCATTTTGTGTCACAAAACAACCTTATTTGTGTGCATAATGATGCACTTCTTTTCATGAGCACAAAGTAAAACCTGCACATAAATATTGTATATACAAAATTAGCAACTGGTACAGTATATCAGACTACGTAGATGAATGTTCCTTTATGCTATTTATTCAAAAACTAAAATCAATATTGGTTTAATATCCATGTTCAGTATTCTGTGGTTATTTATTCTGGCATGATGATGATACAGAATGATGTTTGTACTTATAGATTTTTTATGTCTTGGAGTCTATTACAATCCTACCAGCATTTTTGTAAAGCTATTCAAAACAGCGTTCAAATAATCTCTAACACTGTAAACAATACAGCGAACATCATATAAAAATGACAATATGGCTTCCTTTTTACTTCTTTCCCTATTCTAAGAGTACATTTTTTTAGCTTTATATACAATGTATGTATGTAAATAATGAAAACAGTAACACAATGAGTTTAAGAATAAAATACATTTATTTTCATTATATACATCTCAGTATATTCAGATCTTCCTCAAACATTTATAGTATTTTTACTTTAAATGCCTCATTCCTCTAGCAGCAAGTGCAGTTTGACAAAAAAAATGTTATGGTATATAAATCCATATCTTTCCAGGAAGCAAAGCAGGAATATATCAAATGTAGGGGTGTGAGCAATGAACAAAGTTCAGATAAATAGCTCCCTGCCACTACCACCAGATACAGTGCATAAAGGTCCCACATACCTGGCAGAAAATGGTTGCATTCTTCATACCCTGCAGCATTTATGGATTTAGGCATCAAAATGTATATTTATATCTTTTTAACAATAAGAATATTAAAAATATAATAATCCAGTGACAGGCAAGTGAAATAAATAAAAGCCACCTGTAGATCAGACCTTGTACTTCATAAAAAGTAAGAGAGAAAGGACAATGACAATATAGATGTATACCTTTTTATCTCCAAAGTGAAATACACATTCAAGTTAAATTGAACTAAAATCTCCTGGGTGTGATCTCACATGATGTTTTAGAAAAATCAGAAACTTAAAAATATGTTTTGGACACAGGTGATCAATGTTATAGAACTGTCCTTGAGTTGTACTTTAGAACGCAAGCCATTAACATATAAATATAAATGAATAATTTTTTAAAATAATGAAAAATTGTGCTAAATGCCTCATTTCATTATACTAGAAAAGAACATCAAATCTAAGAGTATGGTAACATGAACGCTTTAGCTTGAAAAACCTCATTATATCAATGCTGATAAACTTAGCATAGAATTTTACTGGAAATGGAGATAATTAGAAAACTCATGGTGGGGGGAGCAAGGGCTGACCTTGCCAGGTATTCACGGTCATGAAATTGTAATTTCATTGAATTCCCTCCTTTGCTAAGCCCTTATTATTACACCATATTTTACAATATGTTTAGCTCATTGACTACTTTCTCTTTAGACATTAGTTAATATTATGGACAATTTTTATTTGATTCCTTTAGCATTTTCATTGTAGAATATCCTGAAAGGTTTTGGTGGTTTTCTTTAAAATGTTCCTTTTCCATATAGTTTCTTCTTCTGTTTACTTTCCTGATATATATAGATATATATATATATATATATATATATATATATATATATATATATATATATATATATATATATATATTTGTTATTGTATCAGTAGTATGTATATCTAATACAATTTTGTAAATGTTATTACTTTTCTGTTATAAAAAAAAAATATATATGTTTAAGGATAATTGTATAAAAGGAGCATTAGATGTAAGATGTGATAAACTCCTGTACTGTAATGCAGACAATATCACCTTATTTTGAGTCTAAGGCTGGCTCCAACAGACAAAGGAAACAATAATTTAGTAACTCTAAACTTATGTGTATCACCCACTGACTTTAATATAGGATGACTTTACTCTAGGTCTAGAAGCAGTGGAAATGTGTTGCATATTTATTGTTTAAAATAAACTTCAATGTTTCCCAATATTAAAATAAGTGGTACCAATATCTGACACTTATTCATACAACTAAAACACAGGTGTCTGTGGCTTTGGTTTGTTTGGAAAGCATATTGGTTCAGTATTTGCTTGTAAATTCTTCTCTAAGTAAGCCTTCAGTGTGTGGGCTTATCAACTAAAAAATTGACTATAACAGATATGGATGTGGAGATAGTTCTGTGATAGGAGGCTATTGTGCTTTACCATTTATTGGCTGTCAGAGATGAGCAAATAACTGACAAGGCCAACTTAGTGGGGCACTAGTGCAATAAAATAAACTAGTTGTGTTTGGTGAAGCATCTTCAGATCAGGATATCACGCAATCCTCCTTGTTTTTGCCTTTTCCTTTTTTGGTGCCTTTATCTGTGCTCTCATCCAGAAGGGCATCATCAATGCTGGATGTTCTGTCTACGGATGAGCCCTTATTTAACATGGATGTCTCTTGGCACTTTTTATTTAATTCGTCTTCATTTTCTTCTTCTTCTTTTTCTTCTTTATCATCATTTCCATCTTGATCCTCTTCTTCCTCATGTTCTATTCCAGGGGCAGTTGGTAACTCATCTATGGGGTTTAGACATTCCTTCCCCACATCATCATAAGAGATCTCAACTTCATTTAAAGAAATCTCTTTTCCTTCTTCCTTCTCAATCTCACATTCTCCACCCTTTTGGAGAATGTGATCTGTTTTCTGGTTCTCCATATTGCTATTATCTTTGTCTTCTTGTCCATCATTATTGTCCTTGTTTAAATCATCTTGAGCTAGGTTTGCATCATCGTTGTCCTCCTGTGCTGGTTTTAGTTCCACTACAACTGCTTCCTCCGTTAAGGTCTCACTTTTATCTAACATAGAGGATTCTAGTTTGGCCATCACATTGATGGCCTTACACTCCTCTATACAGGCATCTTCTGACATTTTTATTTGTGGCGGTTCCTGCTTAACCTCTAAACAAACATGATTTTGATCTATTTTTTTTATATTACTCTCCAAGCTTTCTTTTATATCAGCAGAAGTCTGAGCCTTTACATGTTCCTCTCCATCAATAACATCACTGCCACATTCATCATTCAACACTTTAACCAGTTTTATATCATCATTTTCTAGCTCAGATTCTGTACACTGTTGCATATTCTGGTCCTTGCTGGATTCTGAAGTCTGAGACTTTTCATATTCCTCTCCATTAATAACATCACTGCCACATTCATCATTCAACACTTTAACCAGTTTTATATCATAATTTTCTAGCTCAGATTCTGTACACTGTTGGATATTCTGGTCCTTGCTGGATTCTGAAGTCTGAGTCTTTTCATGTTCCTCTCCATCAATAACATCACTGACACAGTCATCATTCAACACTTTAACCAGTTTTATATCTTCATTTTCTAACTCAGATTCTGTACTCTGTTGGATATTCTGGTCCGTGCTGGATTCATATTCTAGATGATCAGATTTCTTGTCAACTTCCAACATCATTTCAGACAACTCCACATGGTCTACATTTTTCACAATGTTCTTTTCTCCTGCATCTACACAGTCATTGCTTATTTCCATAATGGTCTCCTCTCCTTTTATGCAACAAGGGTTAGAAACACTATTTTCTTGTTCAATTTCTGGTGCACCCATTTCACTGTTGCCTCGGTTTAAGACATTTGCCCCTGTATTCTCTTCTAGTGGCTCTTCAGTATATATTTCAGGAGCATGAAGAACATTTTCTTCTACAAGGTCTCTTTCACTAGACAGTTCTGTACCACATTTAGCAAATTCTTCAGTGGCACTCTCCTGCTTACTGCTCTTATCTTCATTATCATTATCGCTCCAAGTAATAGTAGTTTCTCCATCACTGATTGGATTAGGGGATGGCACAATAAAATCCAAGGCATCCTGAAAGACTTCGCCATCTACTTGACTGACATTTCTCTGGACTGTTGCCATCTCACCTATTGTTAACATATTCTGTGCATACATTGTCCCCTTTGCTTCTACCATCTCATGTTCTACTTCATTCTCCTTCTCAGTCTGCATTATTTGGGGCTGATTTATCTCTGAATCATTATCAATGCAAACTTCAGAAACTGAAGTGTGTGTTGTTGATTCCTCAATATTGTTGTCATTCTCACTGTGGGCATGGCTAGCTCTTCCACCCTCCATGAGAAATGATTCTTTATTTGGAGTTTCTTGCACCATATTTCTGCCCTGCTCAGTCAGTGGGTCCTGCCCCAACCCAGATATTGCGGCCTCTTTTACTTCAACTTCACTTGTTTTGCCTAAAAGACCATATGACAGAGTTGAATGTTTTCCAGTAAGTAAAACCCATTTACCAGCTCAATGGAGAGAAAGAGAAAAAAAAAATAATGAAAACAAGAGCTTCTGCTACAGAAAGTCAGCTAGGAAAGCAAAAGGTTGGACAGTGCTGAAGAAGCCCACCTTGGCCAAAAAGACAGGAGGGCCGCTGAAGACAGAAGTCAAGGAGTCAAGCAAAGCAGGTCCAGCATGTCCTAAAAAACTTAGAGGAATTATATATATATATATAAAATATTTTATCAGCTTTTATAAGAACGTATACCAAGAATGGTGCACAATCCACCTGTTCTATACTATACTTGGGGAGAGATGTACACTGCTCAACAGTTTATACACATGTGTATTACATAAAAAAATAAGATGTGTGTTTTGTTTTAAGTATAAGAGTGCACATCATTTGTCTGATCAAATGCTTTTATTTCATGATGTCAAGATAGTGAAAGGAAGACCAAGTACACACATTTGTTAAAGCTGCTCTACTTCAGTAAATTACATATTTAGGGTCACATATTTAAGGCATGATGTCTAGACAGTATCACACACTTTTCTTTTATGTTTAAAAGAAATAAAAATATAGAATTCCATATATATATATATATATATATATATATATATATATATATATATATATATTATTTTTATTATTATTATTATTATTTAATATGGATTGATCATTTTTGAGCCCATGACAAATAGTCATAAATGTATGACCTGCTGTATATATAACAGTAATCTAGAAAAGATGCTATTCTTATAAACACATCAAGTGCTGCTATATATTCTGCCCTAGTAATTTCTCTGCCATTGAAAATTTGAATGTTAAAGTGGGGAGATAGTGTATAGAGCATGCAGGGTTAGTGCAGATAGTAACCAGAGCAAGAGGAGTTTGTGATGACCTAAAGAGCCCCAACATTATCACTTACCCAGTGGTGTTTCCATTATAGGCTCATCTGCAGGGTACACATTTTCACCATGAGACTCTGAAGCAGCATCTCCATTAGGGGTTACATCAGAGTCCAGAGCAATGCCATGTTTCTGTTGGGGGAGAATACAGTGAGTTCAAGAATAGAAATAAAAGGTGAGGTTTGATAAATAACAGTTTACTATACAATACTTAAATTCAATTTTTTACTTTACAAACAAGCGAGAAAGAAAGAAAAGGGCGAGAAAAAAGAAAGGGTGAGAAAGAAAGAAAGAAAGAAAGAATGGGTGAGCAAGAAAGAAAGAAAGAAAGAATGGGTGAGCAAGAAAGAAAGAAAGAAAGAAAGAATGGGTGAGCAAGAAAGAAAGAAAGAATGGGTGAGCAAGAAAGAAAGAAAGAATGGGTGAGCAAGAAAGAAAGAAAGAATGGGTGAGCAAGAAAGAAAGAAAGAATGGGTGAGCAAGAAAGAAAGAAAGAATGGGTGAGCAAGAAAGAAAGAAAGAAAGAAAGAAAGAAAGATAGAAAGAAATAAAGAAAGAAAGGGCGAGCAAGAAAGAAAGAAAGAAAGAAAGGGGCGAGAAAGAAAGAAAGGGCGAGAAAGAAAGAAAGGGCGAGAAAGAAGGAAAGGGCGAGAAAGAAGGAAAGGGCGAGAAAGAAGGAAAGGGCGAGAAAGAAGGAAAGAAAGGGCGAGAAAGAAGGAAAGAAAGGGCGAGAAAGAAGGAAAGAAAGGGCGACAAAGAAAGGGCGAGAAAGAAAGGGAGAGAAAGAAAGAAAGGGGCGAAAAAGAAAGAAAGGGGCGAAAAAGAAAGAAAGGGCGAGAAAGAAAGAAAGAAAGAAAGGGCGAGAAAGAAAGAAAGAAAGGGCGAGAAAGAAAGAAAGAAAGAAAGGGCGAGAAAGAAAGGGCGAGAAAAAAAGAGCGAGAAAGAAGGAAGAAAGGTCGAGAAAGAAGGAAGAAAGGTCGAGAAAGAAGGAAGAAAGGTCGAGAAAAAAAAGAAAGAAAGGGCGAGAAAGAAAGAAAGGGCGAGAAAGAAGGAAAGGGCGAGAAAGAAGGAAGGAAAGGGCGAGAAAGAAGGAAAGAAAGGGCGAGAAAGAAGGAAAGAAAGGGCGAGAAAGAAGGAAAGAAAGGGCGAGAAAGAAGGAAAGAAAGGGCGAGAAAGAAGGAAAGAAAGGACGAGAAAGAAAGGGAGAGAAAGAAAGAAAGGGGCGAAAAAGAAAGAAAGGGGCGAAAAAGAAAGAAAGGGCGAGAAAGAAAGAAAGAAAGAAAGGGCGAGAAAGAAAGAAAGAAAGGGCGAGAAAAAAAGAGCGAGAAAGAAGGAAGAAAGGGCGAGAAAGAAGGAAGAAAGGTCGAGAAAGAAGGAAGAAAGGTCGAGAAAAAAAAAGAAAGAAAGGGCGAGAAAGAAAGAAAGGGCGAGAAAGAAAAAAAAAAGGGCGAAAAGAAAGAAAGGGCGAGAAAGAAAGGGAGAGAAAGAAAGAAAGAAAGAGAAAGAAAGAAAGAGAAAGAGTGAGCAAAAAAGAAAGGGCGAGAAAGAAAGAAAGAAAAAGCAAGAATGAAAGAAAGAAAGAGCGAGCAAGAAAGAAAGAAAAAGAAAGAGTGAGCAAAAAAGAAAGGGCGAGAACGAAAGAAAGGGCAAAAAAGAAAGAAAGAAAGAAAGGGCGAAAAGAAAGAAAGGGCAAAAAAGAAAGAAAGGGCAAGAAAGAAAGAAAGGGCAAGAAAGAAAGAAAGAAAGAAAGGGCAAGAAAGAAAGAAAGAAAGAAAGAAAGAAAGAAAGAAAGAAAAAGAAAGAAAAAGAAAGAAAGGGCGAGAAAGAAAGGGCGAGACAGAAAGAAAGGGCGAGAAAGAAAGAAAGGGCGAGAAAGAAAGAAAGGTCGAGAAAGAAAGAAAGGTTGAGAAAGAAAGAAAGAAAGGTCGAGAAAGAAAGAAAGAAAGGTCGAGAAAGAAAGAAAGAAAGGTCGATAAAGAAAGAAAGAAAGAAAGGTCGAGAAAGAAAGAAAGGTTGAGAAAGAAAAGGCGAGAAAGAAAAGGCGAGAAAGAAAAGGCGAGAAAGAAAGGGCGAGAAAGAAAGGGCGAGAAAGAAAGGGCGAGAAAGAAAAAGGGCTAGAAAGAAAGAGGGCGAGAAAGAAAGAAAGGGCGAGAAAGAATGAAAAAAGAAAGGTCGAGAAAGAAAGAAAGAAAGAAAGAAAGGGTGAGAAAGAAAGAAAGAAAGAAAGAAAGAAAGGGCGAGAAAGAAAGGGCGAGAAAGAAAGGGCGAGAAAGGGCAAGAAAAAAAGAAAGGGCGAGAATGAAAGAAGCGAGAAAGAAAGAAAGGGCGAGAATGAAAGAAAGGGCAAGAAAGAAAGAAAGAGCGAGTAAGAAAGAAAGAAAAAGAGAGTGAGCAAAAAAGAAAGGGCGAGAACGAAAGAAAGGGCAAAAAAGAAAGAAAGAAAGGGCGAAAAGAAAGAAAGGGCGAGAAAGAATGAAAAAAGAAAGGTTGAGAAAGAAAGAAAGAAAGGGCGAGAAAGAAAAAAGAAAGAAAGGGTGAGAAAGAAAGAAAGGGCAAGAAAAAAGAAAAAGGCGAGAAAGAAAAAAAAAGAAAGAGCGAAAAAGAAAGGACGAGAAAAAAAAAAGAAAGAAAGGTCGAGAAAGAAAGAAAGGTCAAGAAAGAAAGAAAGGGCAAGAAAGAAAGAAAGAAAGGGCGAGAAAGAAAGAAAGAAAGGGCGAGAAAGAAAGAAAGAAAGGGCAAGAAAGAAAGAAAGAAAGGGCAAGAAAGAAAGAAAGGGCAAGAAAGAAAGAAAGAAAGGGCGAGAAAGAAAGAAAGAAAGGGCGAGAAAAAAAGAGCGAGAAAGAAGGAAAAAAGGGCGACAAAGAAGGAAGGTCGAGAAAGAAGGAAGAAAGGTCGAGAAAAAAAAGAAAGAAAGGGCGAGAAAGAAAGAAAGGGCGAGAAAGAAGGAAAGGGCGAGAAAGAAGGAAGGAAAGGGCGAGAAAGAAGGAAGGAAAGGGCGAGAAAGAAGGAAGGAAAGGGCGAGAAAGAAGGAAAGAAAGGGCGAGAAAGAAGGAAAGAAAGGGCGAGAAAGAAGGAAAGAAAGGGCGAGAAAGAAAGGGAGAGAAAGAAAGAAAGGGGCGAAAAAGAAAGAAAGGGGCGAAAAAGAAAGAAAGGGGCGAAAAAGAAAGAAAGGGCGAGAAAGAAAGAAAGAAAGGGCGAGAAAAAAAGAGCGAGAAAGAAGGAAGAAAGGTCGAGAAAGAAGGAAGAAAGGTCGAGAAAGAAGGAAGAAAGGTCGAGAAAGAAGGAAGAAAGGTCGAGAAAGAAAAGAAAGAAAGGGCGAGAAAGAAAGGGCGAGAAAGAAAAAAAAAAGGGCGAAAAGAAAGAAAGGGCGAGAAAGAAAGAAAGGGCGAGAAAGAAAAAAAAAAGGGCGAAAAGAAAGAAAGGGCGAGAAAGAAAGAAAGAAAGAGAAAGAAAGAAAGAGAAAGAAAGAAAGAAAGAGAGAGTGAGCAAAAAAGAAAGGGCGAGAATGAAAGAAAGGGCAAAAAAGAAAGAAAGAAAGAAAGAAAGAAAGGGCGAAAAGAAAGAAAGGGAAAAAAGAAAAAAGAAAGAAAGAAAGGGCAAAAAGAAAGAAAAAGAAAGGGCAAAAAAGAAAGAAAGAGCGAGAAAGAAAGAAAGGGCAAGAAAGAAAGAAAGGGCAAGAAAGAAAGAAAGGGCAAGAAAGAAAGAAAGGGCAAGAAAGAAAGAAAGAAAGAAAGAAAGAAAGGGCGAGACAGAAAGGGCGAGAAAGAAAGAAAGGTCGAGAAAGAAAGAAAGGTCGAGAAAGAAAGAAAGGTCGAGAAAGAAAGAAAGAAAGGTCGAGAAAGAAAGAAAGGTCGAGAAAGAAAAGGCGAGAAAGAAAAGGCGAGAAAGAAAAGGCGAGAAAGAAAAGGCGAGAAAGAAAAGGCGAGAAAGAAAAGGCGAGAAAGAAAGGGCGAGAAAGAAAAAGGGCTAGAAAGAAAGAGGGCGAGAAAGAAAGAAAGGTCGAGAAAGAATGAAAAAAGAAAGGTCGAGAAAGAATGAAAAAAGAAAGGTCGAGAAAGAAAGAAAGAAAGGGTGAGAAAGAAAGAAAGGGCGAGAATGAAAAAAGAAAGGGCGAGAAAGAAAGAAAGAAAGAAAGAAAGGGCGAGAAAGGGCAAGAAATAAAGAAAGTGCAAGAAATAAAGAAAGGGAGAGAAAGGGCAAGAAAAAAAGAAAGGGCGAGAATGAAAGAAGCGAGAAAGAAAGAAAGGGCGAGAATGAAAGAAAGGGCAAGAAAGAAAGAAAGAGCGAGAATGAAAGAAAGGGCAAGAAAGAAAGAAAGAAAGAAAGAGCGAGTAAGAAAGAAAGAAAAAGAGAGTGAGCAAAAAAGAAAGGGCGAGAACGAAAGAAAGGGCAAAAAAGAAAGAAAAAAAGGGCGAAAAGAAAGAAAGGGTGAGAAAGAATGAAAAAAGAAAGGTTGAGAAAGAAAGAAAGAAAGGGCGAGAAAGAAAAAAGAAAGAAAGGGCGAGAAAGAAAGAAAGAAAGGGCAAGAAAAAAGAAAAAGGCGAGAAAAAAAAAGAAAGAGCGAAAAAGAAAGGGCGAGAAAGAAAAAAAAAAGAAAGAAAGGTCGAGAAAGAAAGAAAGGGCAAGAAAGAAAGAAAGAAAGGGCGAGAAAGAAAAAGGGCGAGAAAGAAAGGGCGAGAAAGAAAGGGCGAGAAAGAAAGGGCGAGAAAGAAAAAGGGCGAGAAAGAAAAAGGGCGAGAAAGAAAGAATGGGCGTGAAAGAAAGATAGGGCGAGAAAGAAAGGGCGAAAAGAAAGAGCGGGCGAGAAAGAAAGAGCGGGCGAGAAAGAAAGAAAGGGCGAGAAAGGGCAAGAAATAAAGAAAGGGCAAGAAAAAAAGAAAGGGCGAGAAAGGGCAAGAAAAAAAGAAAGGGCGAGAAAGAAAGAAGCGAGAAAGAAAGAAAGGGCGAGAAAGAAAGAAAGAAAGAAAGAAAGGGCGAGAAAGAAAGAAAGAAAGAAAGAAAGAAAGAAAGAAAGAAAGAAAGAAAGAGAGGGTGAGAAAGAAAGAAAGGGCGAAAAGAAAGAAAGGGCGAAAAGAAAGAAAGGGCGAAAAGAAAGGGCGAGAAAGAATGAAAAAAGAAAGAGCGAGAAAGACAGAAATAAAGGGCAAGAAAGAAAGACAAAAATAAAGGGCGAGAAAGAAAGAAACAAACAAAGGGCAAGAAAGAAGAAAAAGGCGAGAAAGAAAGAAAGCAAAAGACTAAATATATACAAAAATGTGGAAAGAAAGAAAGAGTGAAAGAAAAAGGGCGAGAACGAAGGAAAGAAAGGGCGAGAAAGAAAGAAAGGGCGAGAAAGAAAAAAAAAGAAAGAGCGAAAAAGAAAGGGCGAGAACGAAAGGGCGAGAAAGAAAAAAAGAAAGGGCGAGAAAGAAAGAAAGGGCGAGAAAGAAAGGGCGAGAAAGAAAGAAAGAAAGGGCGAGAAACAAAAAAAGAAAGAAATGGTGAGAAAGAAAGAAAGGGCGAGAAAGAAAGTAAGAAAGAAAGGGCGAGAAAGAAAAAAAGAAATGGCGAGAAAGAAAGAATGGGTGTGAAAGAAAGAAAGGGCGAAAGAAGGAAAGAAAGGGCAAGAAAGAAAGAAAGAAAGAAAGGGCGAGAAAGAAAGAAAGGGTGAGAAAGAAAGAAAGGGCGAAAAAGAAAGAAAGGGCGAGAAAGAAAGGGCGAGAAAGAAAGGGAAAGAAAGAAAGGGAAAGAAAGAAAGGGGCGAGATAGAAAGAAAGGGGCGAGATAGAAAGAAAGGGGCAAGATAGAAAGAAAGGGGCAAGATAGAAAGAAAGGGGCGAGATAGAAAGAAAGGGGCAAGATAGAAAGGGCAAGAAAGAAAGAAAGGGGCGAGAAAGAAAGGGGCGAGAAAGAAAGAAAGGGGCGAGAAAGAAAGAAAGGGGCGAGAAAGAAAGGGGCGAGATAGAAAGAAAGGGGAGAGATAGAAAGAAAGAAAGGGGCGAGAAAGAAAGGGCGAGAAAGAAAGAAAGGGGCGAGAAAGAAAGAAAGAAAGGGTGAGAAAGAAATAAAGAAAGGGCGATAAAGAAAGAAAGAAAGAAAGGGCGATAAAGAAAGAAAGGGCGATAAAGAAAGAAAGGGCGATAAAGAAAGAAAGGGCGATAAAGAAAGAAAGGGCGATAAAGAAAGAAAGGGCGATAAAGAAAGAAAGGGCGAGAAAGAAAGAAAGGACGAGAAAGAAAGAAAGGACGAGAAAGAAAGAAAGGTCGAGAAAGAAAGAAAGGTCGAGAAAGAATGAAAAAAGAAAGGTCTAGAAAGAAAAAAGAAAGAAAGGGCGAGAAAGAAAAAAGAAAGGACGAGAAAGAAAGAAAGGGCGAGAAAGAAAGAAAGAAAGGTCGAGAAAGAATGAAAAAAGAAAGGTCTAGAAAGAAAAAAGAAAGAAAGGGCGAGAAAGAAAAAAGAAAGAAAGGACGAGAAAGAAAGAAAGGAAGGGCGAGAAAGGGCAAGAAAGAAAGAAAGAGCGAGAAAGAAAGACAGAAACAAAGGGCAAGAAAGAAAGACAAAAATAAAGGTCGAGAAAGAAAGAAACAAAGGGCAAGAAAGAAGAAAAGGGCGAGAAAGAAAGAAAGCAAAAGACTAAATATATACAAAAATGTGGAAAGAAAGAAAGAGAAAGAAAAAGGGTGAGAAAGAAGGAAAGAAAGGGCGAAAAGAAGGAAAGAAAGAAAGAAAGGGCCTAAAGAAAGAAAGGGCGAAAGAAAGAAAGAAAGGGCCTAAAGAAAGAAAGGGCGAAAGAAGGAAAGAAAGGGCAAGAAAGAAAGAAAGGGCGAGAAAGAAAGAAAGAAAGGGCGAGAAAGAAAGAAAGAAAGAAAGGGCGAGAAAGAAAGAAAGAAAGAAAGGGCGAGAAAGAAAGAAAGAAAGGGCGAGAAAGAAAGAAAGGGCGAAAAAGAAAGGGCGAGAAAGAAAGGGCGAGAAAGAAAGGGCGAGAAAGAAAGGGCGAGAAAGAAAGGGCGAGAAAGAAAGAAAGGGTGAAAAAGAAAGAAAGGGCGAAAAAGAAAGAAAGGGCGAAAAAGAAAGAAAGGGCGAAAAAGAAAGAAAGAGCGAGAAAGAAAGGGAAAGAAAGGGGCGAGAAAGAAAGGGGCGAGATAGAAAGAAAGGGGAGAGAAAGAAAGAAAGGGTCGAGATAGAAAGGGGCAAGAAAGAAAGAAAGGGTCGAGATAGAAAGAAAGGGGCGAGATAGAAAGTGCGAGAAAGAAAGAAAGGGGCGAGAAAGAAAGGGGCGAGAAAGAAAGAAAGGGGTGAGATAGAAAGAAAGGGGTGAGATAGAAAGAAAGGGGTGAGATAGAAAGAAAGGGGCGAGATAGAAAGAAAGGGGCGAGAAAGAAAGAAAGAAGGGGCGAGAAAGAAAGAAGGGGCGAGAAAGAAAGAAAAAAAAGGGGCGAGAAAGAAAGAAAGGGCGAGAAAGAAAGAAAGGGCGAGAAAGAAAGAAAGGGTGAGAAAGAAAGAAAGAAAGAGAGGGTGAGAAAGAAAGAAAGGGCGAAAAGAAAGAAAGGGCGAAAAGAAAGAAAGGGCGAAAAGAAAGAAAGGGCGAAAAGAAAGGGCGAGAAAGAATGAAAAAAGAAAGAGCGAGAAAGACAGAAATAAAGGGCAAGAAAGAAAGACAAAAATAAAGGGCGAGAAAGAAAGAAACAAACAAACAAAGGGCAAGAAAGAAGAAAAAGGCGAGAAAGAAAGAAAGCAAAAGACTAAATATATACAAAAATGTGGAAAGAAAGAAAGAGTGAAAGAAAAAGGGCGAGAACGAAGGAAAGAAAGGGCGAGAAAGAAAGAAAGGGCGAGAAAGAAAAAAAAAGAAAGAGCGAAAAAGAAAGGGCGAGAACGAAAGGGCGAGAAAGAAAAAAAGAAAGGGCAAGAAAGAAAGGGCGAGAAAGAAAGAAAGGGCAAGAAAGAAAGGGCGAGAAAGAAAGAAAGGGCGAGAAAGAAAGAAAGGGTGAGAAAGAAAGAAAGGGCGAGAAAGAAAGAAAGAAAGGGCGAGAAAGAAAGAAAGAAAGGGCGAGAAAGAAAAAAAGAAAGAAATGGTGAGAAAGAAAGAAAGGGCGAGAAAGAAAGAAAGTAAGAAAGAAAGGGCGAGAAAGAAAAAAAGAAATGGCGAGAAAGAAAGAATGGGTGTGAAAGAAAGAAAGGGCGAAAGAAGGAAAGAAAGGGCAAGAAAGAAAGAAAGAAAGAAAGGGCGAGAAAGAAAGAAAGGGCGAGAAAGAAAGAAAGGGCGAGAAAGAAAGAAAGAAAGGGCGAAAAAGAAAGGGCGAGAAAGAAAGAAAGGGCGAGAAAGAAAGGGCGAGAAAGAAAGGGCGAGAAAGAAAGGGCGAGAAAGAAAGGGAAAGAAAGAAAGGGGCGAGATAGAAAGAAAGGGGCGAGATAGAAAGAAAGGGGCGAGATAGAAAGAAAGGGGCGAGATAGAAAGAAAGGGGCGAGATAGAAAGGGCAAGAAAGAAAGAAAGGGGCGAGATAGAAAGAAAGGGGCAAGATAGAAAGAAAGGGGCGAGAAAGAAAGAAAGGGGCGAGATAGAAAGAAAGAAAGAAAGGGGCGAGAAAGAAAGGGCGAGAAAGAAAGAAAGGGGCGAGAAAGAAAGAAAGAAAGAAAGGGTGAGAAAGAAATAAAGAAAGGGCGAGAAAGAAAGAAAGAAAGGGCGATAAAGAAAGAAAGGGCGATAAAGAAAGAAAGGGCGATAAATAAAGAAAGGGCGAGAACGAAAGAAAGGGCGAGAAAGAAAGAAAGGACGAGAAAGAAAGAAAGGTCGAGAAAGAATGAAAAAAGAAAGGTCTAGAAAGAAAAAAGAAAGAAAGGGCGAGAAAGAAAAAAGAAAGGACGAGAAAGAAAGAAAGGGCGAGAAAGAAAGAAAGGTCGAGAAAGAATGAAAAAAGAAAGGTCTAGAAAGAAAAAAGAAAGAAAGGGCGAGAAAGAAAAAAGAAAGAAAGGACGAGAAAGAAAGAAAGGAAGGGCGAGAAAGGGCAAGAAAGAAAGAAAGAGCGAGAAAGAAAGACAGAAACAAAGGGCAAGAAAGAAAGACAAAAATAAAGGGCAAGAAAGAAGAAAAGGGCGAGAAAGAAAGAAAGCAAAAGACTAAATATATACAAAAATGTGGAAAGAAAGAAAGAGAAAGAAAAAGGGTGAGAAAGAAGGAAAGAAAGAAAGAAAGGGCCTAAAGAAAGAAAGGGCGAAAGAAAGAAAGAAAGAAAGGGCCTAAAGAAAGAAAGGGCGAAAGAAGGAAAGAAAGGGCAAGAAAGAAAGAAAGAAAGGGCGAGAAAGAAAGAAAGAAAGAAAGGGCGAGAAAGAAAGGGGCGAGATAGAAAGAAAGGGGAGAGAAAGAAAGGGTCGAGATAGAAAGGGGCAAGAAAGAAAGAAAGGGTCGAGATAGAAAGAAAGGGGCGAGATAGAAAGTGCGAGAAAGAAAGAAAGGGGCGAGAAAGAAAGGGGCGAGAAAGAAAGGGGCGAGATAGAAAGAAAGGGGCGAGATAGAAAGAAAGGGGTGAGATAGAAAGAAAGGGGCGAGATAGAAAGAAAGGGGCGAGAAAGAAAGAAAGAAGGGGCGAGAAAGAAAGAAGGGGCGAGAAAGAAAGAAAAAAAAGGGGCGAGAAAGAAAGAAAGGGCGAGAAAGAAAGAAAGGGCGAGAAAGAAAGAAAGGGACGAGAAAGAAAGAAAGGGCGATAAAGAAAGGGCGAGAACGAAAGAAAGGGCGATAAAGAAAGGGCGAGAACGAAAGAAAGGGCGAGAACGAAAGAAAGAAAGAAAGAAAGGGCGAGAAAGAAAGAAAGAAAGGGCGAGAAAGAAAGAAAGGGCGAGAAAGAAAGAAAGAAAGAAAGGTCGAGAAAGAAAAAAGAAAGAAAGGGCGAGAAAGAAAAAAGAAAGAAAGGACGAGAAAGAAAGAAAGGAAGGGCGAGAAAGGGCAAGAAAGAAAGAAAGAGCGAGAAAGAAAGACAGAAACAAAGGGCAAGAAAGAAAGACAAAAATAAAGGGCGAGAAAGAAACAAAGGGCAAGAAAGAAGAAAATGGCGAGAAAGAAAGAAAGCAAAAGACTAAATATATACAAAAATGTGGAAAGAAAGAAAGAAAGAAAGAAAGAAGGAAAAAAAGGGCGAGAAAGAAGGAAAGAAAGGGCGAGAAAGAAAGAAAGAAAGAAAGAAAGGGCGAAAAGAAAAAAAAAGAAAAGGGCAAGAAAGAAGAAAAGGGCTAGAAAGAATGAAAAAAGAAAGAGCGAGAAAGAAAGACAGAAACAAAGGGCAAGAAAGAAAGACAAAAATAAAGGGTGAGAAAGAAACAAACAAACAAAGGGCAAGAACGAAGAAAAGGGCAAGAAAGAAAGAAAGAAAGCAAAAGACTAAATATATACAAAAATGTGGAAAGAAAGAAAGAGAAAGAAAGAGAAAGAAAAAGGGTGAGAAAGAAGGAAAGAAAGGGCGAAAAGAAGGAAAGAAAGAAAGGGCTTAAAGAAAGAAAGGGCAAGAAAGAAAAAAAGAAAGAGCGAGAAAGAAAGGGCGAGAAAGAAAAAAAGGGCGAGAAAGAAAAAAAGGGCGAGAAAGAAAAAAAGGGCGAGAAAGGGCAAGAAAGAAAGAAAGGGCGAGAAAGAAAGAGCGAGAAAGAAAGAGCGAGAAAGGGCGAGAAAGAAAAAAAGAAAGGGCGAGAAAGGGCGAGAAAGAAAAAAAGGGCAAGAAAGAAAAAAAGAAAGAGCGAGAAAGAAAGGGCGAGAAAGAAAAAAAGGGCGAGAAAGAAAAAAAGGGCGAGAAAGAAAAAAAGGGCGAGAAAGAAAAAAAGGGCGAGAAAGAAAAAAAGGGCGAGAAAGAAAAAAAGGGCAAGAAAGAAAAAAAGGGCAAGAAAGAAAGAAAGAAAGGGCGAGAAAGAAAGGTTGAGAAAGACAGAAAGAGCGAGAAAGAAAAAAATAAAGATCGAGGAAGAAAGGGCGAGAAAAAAAGAAAGATAGAAAGAAAGGGCGAAAAGAAAGAAAGGACGAGAAAGAAAAAAGAAAGAAAGAGCGAGAAAGGAAAAAGAAACAAAGAGCGAGAAAGGAAAAAGAAAGAAAGAGCGAGAAAGGGCGAGAAAGAAATTAATGGTGAGAAAGAACAAAATAAAGGGCGAGAAAGAAAGAAAGAAAGAAAGAAAGGGCGAGAAAGAAAGAAAGAGCAAAAGAAAGAAAGGGCGAGAAAGAATAAAAAAAGAAAGAGCGAGAAAGAATGAAAAAATAAAGAGCAAGAAAGACAGAAACAAAGGGCAAGAAAGAAAGACAAAAATAAAGGGTGAGAAAGACAAAAATAAAGGGTGAGAAAGAAAGAAAGGGCGAGAAAGAAAGAAAGCAAAAAGACTAAACATATACAAAAATGTGGATTTTTATTTATTTTTTTAGATTAGTGATATTTTCTATTAGTAAACCAACATGTGCCAAAGCAATTTAGGCATACCATAAAGAAGAGACAAAAGAGGGCTGGAAAGGGGTGACACAAATGCTATCATACCTTCAGCTGCCCCCTTAGATGGGTTACCTCCTCCCTGAGGTCATCGCGTTCTTTGCGAACTGGGTCAAAGAAATCTTTTTGTCTTTCTAATGCCTGCACTTCCCCAAAGGAAGCAGAGGAGAGTGCATAGATAAAGGTGATGTGAGAAAGGAAGAGAGCAGAGAAAATTAGAATGTTGGGGTTTAGACAGTGAAAAGTTATGAGAAAAAGAGATGAGATGGAGAAAATTATGAGACGGAAACCAATGAGAAGACATATAGGGAGAGAGAAGTGGCACAGGGAATGCAGTAACAAATAAAAAGTAATGAAAAGAAGACTAAGTGGAGCACACAGTAACCATAGAAAAAGGGAGGCTCTAAGTGGACTTTTGAGACAGCTGAAAGTTATTGTCAGAACGATTTGGAGTTTGTTGTTCTCCTCAAACTGGGCTAGCTCAGCTGAACTTCAGTTCTGTACTCACATGTCATAAGCTCAAAGCTCTTCTTAAGCAGTTCAGTGATGCTCCTCACAAGGTCCTTCTGGTGGTCGCTACTTTTTTATTTGGCACCTTATGAGAGCTGAGGGCTCAATAGAATTTAAAACTATTCTCACATTAGTGT
Organism: Bombina bombina; assembly: GCF_027579735.1. NCBI lineage: Eukaryota > Metazoa > Chordata > Amphibia > Anura > Bombinatoridae > Bombina > Bombina bombina. Next base: position 583,736,023 of record NC_069499.1, read on the forward strand.
GAGATGTCAGCATCCACTCCAACAAAATGTTAGGGGTTAACAGAAATGCAGTAGGATTGCACTGTGTTGTGGTTTAACAAGAGTTTAAGGATTCCATAATAAATGCCCAGTAGAATATTACAGCATTCTACAGCAAAATGTGATGTCTACTTCATACTAGTTTAAGACTCAGGAGTTTCAGTCATATCTCATACTAGGTTGAAGCTCTTTTGGAGTTCAGGGAATCTTTCACACTATATGTAAATTCAGCAAATACGTTATAGATTAACAGTATTTTAGGGTATTTGTCACAATAGTGTTGTATTAATTAGGCACAAGTTCAGGTCATATCTTATATTAGAATTTAGATTATATGTCATGGTATCTCTTATACTACAATAATATACTACTTCAGCAGTTTGTCACACCTCATACTAGGCTAGCATTTCAAGAAATGTTCAAGGCATCACATACTAAAATGAGTTTAAACAGCTGTTGAAGGCTCCCTTAAATGGTACTGTGGCTCCCCTTAAAGGGGTTTAAGCACAGGGCGCCCCTTACTCTGCCTCATACCCCTATCTTTTTCTCCTTCCATTCTATGGTCTCCTTCAGGTCACAGATCTCACAGACACTGCTGTCTAGCTTCTGCTGCAGCTGGCGGATTTCCTAAAGTTAACAGGAAGGAGGAAGAAAAGAAAACAGAACAAGTGAAAGAGACAGAAAAGATCCATATACAGGTGGCCCTCGGTTTACGCCGGTTCAATTTGCGCTTTTTTAGAATAACAACCTTTTTTTCAGTCATGGGACTGCTATTGAAATGCATTGAAAAGCAGTGCACTAATTAAATAGCCAGTAGGTGGAGCTGTCCGCTTGTGTTTCAGCAAAGTTAAGCAAATTTAACAGCCTGAAATTGATCTGTGTACAGAGAGCAGACATTAGCTATCGAGCAACAAGATTTAGCAGCCACTTCCCTATTATCTTCCTGTCCAGCTGCTTGAGGTGAGGGTGCGTAACTGCCTATTGATCACTGCAGATTGAATGCATAGAATAGGTGCAGATCCAATATTATCTAACATGCTAACAATGCAGAAAAATTATTGCAGAAAAATGCAAGTAAAAAAACGTTTTTGTTCATTAAACTTAGTTTGATGATACAATCTGTTGTGTGATTATTTAATTAAGTTATAATACTGTTTTAGCAAATGTTTTTGTTCATTTAACTTAGTTTAATTATATATTCTGTGTTGTATGATTATTTGATACTGTTTATAATGCTGTTTAGCATTTAAAATCTTCATTTCAAAGCTTTACAAATAATGTATTAGGTGTTACTTATATCAATTTTGAGAGGGGCCTGGAACCTAACTCCCTCACTTCCCATTGACTTACATTATAAACTGGGTTTCAATTTACAACCATTCCTTCTGGAACTTAACCCCGGCGTAAACTGAGGGCTACCTGTATTGAAGAGAGAGCCAAAGTAATTATGAATAAAAGCCTAAGGCCTATGTATCGGTATGGCTGCCTGAACACCCTCTTAAAGCTTTTAATTTCCGGCTAAATGTAGATAAATCCCACTGCTCACCGCTAACATTTGCTCCCGCTGTTCTAGAGATTCCTTCATCTCAGCCAGCTGGAAGCGCAGGACGGTATGTTCATGCTTCTGTCGTTCACATTCCTACAGAAAATGCAAAGAACAAACACATGCTATTAATTTAAAAAACAAACTACCGACATAAAAAAGTAAATGAAACCTATAAAGAGTCCATCTGTGCCTGCCACCTAAAACCCATTTATAACTATCTCTAATATCCAGATTATAAAGACAAAATTTGTGCTTACCCGATAAATTAATTTGTTTCATGGTGGTGAGTCTACGATTCATCACACATGCTGACAGCTAGAAGGAGGCAAAAGACAATCCAACGCACCAGAGCTTTAAATCCCTCCCACTTTCCATGAGCTTCAGTCATTCATATAACCAAGTAGATGAGGAAAACAGAAAAGCAGGAAAGAATGCGGGGCAGAGAAGAACAAAACAAGTACTGCTGCCACCTGAAAGAAAGGGTGAGGCTCATGGAATTAATTTAGCAGTTAAGACTAAGTTTTGTTTCATCAGATGGTGAGAGTCCACAATTCATTACATGCAGGTATCTATACCTAAGCAGTAAAGCCCACAAAACCACCATGAAATAGGGGTGGGGGACAAACAGTCAATGCAGGACGTTACTGACCAGGCACTGCGGCCCACAGAACATTCTTGCCAAAAGCAGTCTCAGAAGAAGCATACACATCAAAGTGATAAAACTTTAAAAAAGTGTGAAAAGAAGACCAAGCAGCTGCCTAGCAAATTGGACCAATTGAAGTTTCATTAGGAAAGCCCAAGAAGCTGGAACTGTTCTAACAGAATGCGCAGTAATGTGCTCATGGCGAGTTTACGGCTGCAACCAAATAAGCCTTACAAATTAAGGCTTTAAGTCAAGCTGCTAAAAACAAACAAAAAAACATTTTATAAACTGCTATTATAATGTGTGTGGTTTATACAAATATGTCCCCAGACTATGTAAAGCATACACAAAGAGAGAGAAGTGCTCAACAAGGGAACGAACAAAAGCATAACAGTTTGTTCTATGGCTAGTAACCACCCTAGAAGCAGCCACTTTTTGCCCAGCATGTTCCATACTCAGTGAAGATCTTAACTATAGTATATCAGTCCGATCTTGACTAAATAGAACAGCCCAGCCCTGAAATACCAGGCAATCCCTCTCTGAACAAGAGAGACATAGCAAACCCCAGACACACATTTCAGACTATTGTGGGCCTCGTCAGTGAGGTGCAGCCATATCCCTCTAGGCACATTGGGCAACGGGTCATTGTCTGGTTTCCCACATCAGGAATGAACCACAGTGTAATAGCTTGTTCTATGGCTAGTAGGTATACATATTCATAATAATATCCGGTGGGCAATGAAGAAGCAAAAAGTTGCCCATCAGCACCTTTGTCCACTGTGCTTACCTCAGCTGCAGCAACTTTCTTCCAGTAGACAAGCCCGTCCTAGGAGGTTCAAGTATTGCTGCAAAGGATCTAAATCAGTAACAGCATCTACAGCCCAGGGGATTGGTGGACAAGTCAGTTTTTTCACCTGGGGAGGGCTGTGGATCCACAAGGAGGCCTGTGAGATTTCTTGCTGAAGAAAGACCTTTCACTGCCTGGCTGATAACTACTTGTCTAACCCTCTGAACAACAGAATATTTGGAGGAGATACTGGTCCTCTGATTGGTTATAGGACAACACTCAAAGACTAGTAGATTTGCACTTCACTTTCAACTCACTACTCATCAAGGAGGCAAAAGAAAATGACAGAGGATCATGGGAAGTGGGATTGATTTCAAGCTCTTCTGTTTGAGGTGTCTTTTGCCTCCTCTTAGTGGTCAGGAGGCGAATACTTGCACATGATGACTTGTGGACTCTCACCATTTGATGAAAGAAAAGAAGTCTAAAATTATATTATTAACCAAACAGAAATCCCTATAGTCTGCAAATGTACATATCAAGGACCTTAAAGGACTACTAAACACAGTAGAATAGCATAAACAATAAATGTATACTAGAAAGATAATGCAAAAGGACTACTCAAATGAGTAGCATTTTTTTCAGAGAAAGTTCAAAGTTAACACAATTTTCCAATGCATCATTTGACAAATATATATATATATATATATATATATATATATATATATATATATATATATATATATATATATATATATATATATATATATATTTTATATTATATGTGTGTGTGTGTGTGTGTATTACATAACCAAGCATACATATATATTTATTTATATAGGTTTGGTATATGTTTTTCTTTTACTTTTCAAAGCAAAAGAACGTCTGTTTTGAAAAAGTATGTGAAACACTTATGATTTTTATGCATTTAGATATTGTCCCATGTTTTTCATATTCCCATTGTTTGTCAACTTCCAGAAAATCCAATGTAAGCCAACATACAACTCGAAACTCTAGTCTTTAAAACATACTGCTATCTCAAGACCCCCAACATCTACCATCCACAGATTCCATAATACACAATCAACCAAGCCAAAATAAAACACCAAATCACCACACACTCAGTATATGACAACCTGCAGACCACCACTCACAGTGTAGAAAATTCCTTCAGGCCACCAATAAAAACAGTGTTCCAATACACACATCTCCACATATTCCCAACTTAAACAATATTCAGAGCCCAAATACAGCAACATGCCACTCAAACCCATCTCAGCTTCTTACTTTATGTTTTTCATCATACTGGCGTCGAGATTCCGCCAATTCTTCTTCCAGCTCCAGGAGAACTTCGTGAAAGTTGTCTACCTGATACTGCAGAGAGGTCTTCTCATTATCTAGCTGAGCATTTGTTACCATAGAGCGCTTATATTTCTCCTCTACTTCTGCTAGGGAATCCTGTGGAATACAAATCAGAAGTAGCAGAAAGAGTTAATAAGTAGTAGATAACAGAGGGGAAAGGTAGGGAAATTAATGAATGAAGAGAAAGGGAAATGTAAGTTAAATTTTTAAAAAATCTTAAATCTGACCAAGACAACCCCATTGTTAATGCCACACACATTACATTATAACAATGTACCTGCTAGTGTTATTGTCTTATTTGTATAATGATAGCTGACACACAGAGCCAGGACCTGATATAGGCATGGCAAGGATTAATTTCAACTACCTGGACAGGAAGTGAGGTTAGTTCCACTCTTCACACTGGGGAAAGGGATTTAATTAAATGGACACTGAACCTTAATTTTTTCTTTCATGATTCAGGTAGACAATACAATTTTAAACAACATTCCAATTCACTTCTATTATCTAATTTGCTTATTTTTTATATATCCTTTGTTGAAGAAATAGCAATGTACATGGGTGAGCCAATCACACGAGGCATCTATGTGCATCCACCAATCAGCAGCTACTGAGCCTATCTAGATATGCTTTTCAGCAAAGAATATCAAGAGAATGAAGCAAATTAGATAATAGAAGTAAATAAGAAAGTTCTTTAAAATTGCATGCTCTTTCTAAATTATGAAAGAAAAAATTTGGGTTTCATGTCCCTTTAAATGTCCCTCTCCAGTGTTGGGCAGTTACACAAGCTATATTACCTTCATTTCCTTCAGACCTTGCATGTATTTGCCTTCTACATCTTGAATCTGCTCCTTTAATTCACTGATCTCCTGACAGGGAGAACGGAAAGAAACGAAGGGAGACAGAACAATGAAAAGGAAAGGAGGTTGTTGAATGAAAAAAAAAATATTGAAAGGCAGAAAATGGAGTGTAGATAGAAGGTTGGGCTAGTTTAAGACAGCTTTGTATGGCTAGAGAAGACTTTAGCCAAAGCAATATGCATAGAAGCCTACACAATCTAAATGTCATTTTCTCTAGCCGGTTGGAGCTTAGCTCATCGCTGCATGCCTAGGCACACAACACCAATAATCTCCATTTAAAACAAGACTGTTTAGGACTGTGTGACAAATTCTCATGTTTGACTGAAGTGTTACACAGAGTAAAATTAAAAACTGCTTCTCTACAGTTAGGATCTATCAACTAAAAATGAGTTTTGATGAAAAACATGAGCTACCTTTAAAGGGCAGATACAGTTGCTAGTCCAATGGTAGGTCAGTTTCAAAACCTTACAGTATGTCTGGTTTAAAGCCAAGCTACTCATACTCCACAAAAAGTTGCAAACTAAAAATTATGGGATAGTGGTTTTATACTATACCCATTAACACTTTGTTGCTAAAATATTATGATTCTGAATTTGTGCTTAACTGCAGTAGCCCAAATACCAAATAAGTCTGCCCTTATGTCTCTGAATCATTCTAAGTGCAGTGAGAACATTTAGAAAAAACAAATAATATAGATAACCTATTTACACACTTAAAATGAGGAATAGTTTATTGATGAATACTTTGGCACATATCATTTCAGCTGCTTACTGATCGGCCTCTATTATTGTACAAAACAAACACATATACAATTAAAATGCCCATAAGTTGTCTTACTTTCCTACTGCTCCCCAACACATATACATTCTGCTGCAAGGAGCACATGGGTTTAAGATTTAGACACAGTGTTCACTTTGAAGAAGTGGCGGACCAGCTAAAAACAGCATGGTGCTATAAGCCAGGGCTCGAGGAGCCAGGAAGCCCTAAAACACCCATTGGTGTCCCCCATTTCCCCTGCCAGCCGCACCTAAAATTAAGCATGGGGCAACTGGATCTTTTCTACTCCTCACAACTGCAAATACAAATCTAATTTTGGCCCTTCAGACAGGTTGTAGTCTATCTCCCATACGTAGAGGGTTATGAAACACAAACACTTTATTTTGTGATTCAGAAAGCACACATACAATTTAAAAATATATATTTCAAAATGTGCTTTGTTCCCATGGTATTCTTTGTTGAAGAGTTACCTAGGTAGGCATCTGGAGCACTAAATGGAAGAAAATAGCGATGTCATCTAATCATGCTCTTGCAAATGGATAACCTTCTTGCAAAACCTCTACCATATAGTGCCCCAGACACTTCCCTGCTTTTCAACAGGCGGTACCAAGAGAATGAAGAACATTTTATAAAAGAAGTAAATTGGAAAGATATTTAAATGGTATGATCTATCTGAATCATGAAAGAAAAAAAAATCTTGTTTCATATCCCTTTAAAGAGACAATAAACACTTACTATAATAATATACATAATAGAAATTATAATTATTTATTTTGCTCACTTTCTCTAGAAATTAAAGGGATACTAAACCCCCCAAAAAAGATTCAGATAGAGCAGCCAATTTTAAGCAACTTTCTAATTTACTTATATTATACATTTTTCTTTGTTCTCTCTGTATCTTTATTTGAAAAGCAAGAACCCTGGATAGCGATTGGTGGCTACACTTGGTCTAAGCTTTTGATTCCTGCTTTTCAAATAAAGATAGCAAGAGAACATTGGCTAAGATGTGGAAATGTCACCTCACTAAATAAAAAAAGTTTTGCAGTGGGCAGCAGGAGGCATAAGGTTTAGAAATAACGTTGCAACAAAATAAAAAGGTAGTTGTTACATACATTTATTTAAATTTCATGACTGAAGGTCCATTTTATTTATAGCACTGATAAATCCTAGTGTTTTTGAAACGCCATCACTTTAAGAACCCAATCAATCATATTGTGCTCAAGTGTGTGTACAGTATAACCTGTACTGAAATGTGCAGAACACTTTAGAATATTTCAAAGAGGTATTTCTGGACAACAAAGTGATGAGCTCACTAAACAAATATGTTCACAGCACAGCTGAAATTATACGCAGTTAACCTTTTATTGGGCTTCACAAACCATTGAGCCGGAAAGTCACATTATAGAAAAGGTAAACTTTTGGCTGATGTGTTTAATCTACATCAACTAACCCCTGACTTAATAGTACATTAAACACACCTTGATTTTGTGTACAATGAAGCTTGTCCCATGCTCACTAAAGAGGCCTGTAACCTGCAAATCAGACAGCTTTTGTATAGGTAACGTGCAGCATTTTGAAAACCTAAAAAAGCAAAGATGACTTTGCTTTTTGGATTTTCTTGGAAACATTAGAGATTTTATACATAAAGGGACATTAACCCACTTTTACACTGATCATTATTAAAGCTGTATAACAGCTCTTTGTTTCTAATAGCAAACTAATTGTATTTAAAATGATTAAATAAGGTCAATTGTATAATGTTATATACCAGCAAATCCATGAAAGCAGACATATATATCAAAGGGACTGCCACTTCCTGTAAATAAACTGGCGTAGGGAGTGAGATCTGATAACATACAGGCTAAAGAGCTGTAAGACTTCTGCAAAACTCACCTTGATTTCTCGGATTGATGCCTCTGTGTCAACAGATATAGAAGTGTCTCCACTGCCCCTCCGGGAGGACGACCCACCCAAGGAGGCCAAGGTGGCTGCTGACAAACTGGATGCAGAGCGAGACCCCTGTAAAGAATAAAGCAAATTAGACTAATGTAAAAAGGAGTAGAAAAGTGACACATGGCCATAATAAAATGATATGAAACCCAACAATTTCCATGATTCAGATAGAGAATCCAATTTTAAAAAACTTTCCAATTTACTTTTATTTAATTTGCTTAATTTTGTTAGTATTCTTTGTTGAAGAAGCAGCAATGCACCACTGGGAGCTAGTTAACACACTGGGTGAGCCAATAACATGAAGTATATATGAGCAGCAACCAATCAGCAGCTCTTGAGCCTACCTAAGTATCCTCTTCAACAAATGATACCAAGAGAACAAAACAAATTAGATAATATAAGTAATTTGGAAAGTTGTTTAAAATTGCAAGCTCTATCTGAACCATGAAAGAATAAAAAATGGGTTTAATGTCCATTTGATCAGCTTAACCACCTTTATCAAAAAAGGTTAATAAATACACATTTTAAACAGCTTTTGTCATAAAAATTTGCAGGGTTCTCAGGTTAAACCCAACAAAATGTACTTGATAATTTCTATCTGGACTTATTTCCTATGGTCAACAGTAAATAAGCCCCTGCAATGCTCTGAAATCACTGAACACCTGTAGCCCAGTTACTGTGAAGTGACAAAAGCACGATTTGCAGAGATTATTACAGCAAAAGCAGGCAACACAATTAACAAAATTCATATTGCATGGTTTACATCTTACGAGGGATCTAATTTTGAGCTCAGTGTATGGATAATCCTGCTTCATAGGATCAGCCTTACATTTACCAAAGAAGGTCAGAACACAGGCTGAATAACTGAGTTATAAATCTGTAACTTTCCTGATTGGTGTAGGATTTTCAGATTCCTCATGGTAAACAGCAGACTCCCTTGTTTCAGATGATGGATCTAAGGCCTGTGAAACTCACGGTCATTTCCTAGGGGGTGTTGACATGTCCTTTTCTCAGCTCTCCTCTAACTGCACAAGCCTAATTACACTCAGACCCACTCTCTATACCATGGTACAACTAACAGCAGCATTTGCCCTCAAAATAGAAGCAGTATGGTATGGCTAATGAGGTACAGAATAAAGGCAGGAGACTGTGTGAGGATAATGACAGCAAAAAATGAGGAGAAAATGAGGCAATAGGTGAGACAGATATGGGAGATTTAAATGAAGGCTGGAAAACTTAGCAGAACACAAAGACCATAGCTACCTATCTCTGGAATTAAGATAACTTGTATTTTACCACCTTGGTTGTCACTCCCAAGTTATAAGGTTTAGAAAAAAGGTCTACAAATCTAAGATCCACAAACAGCTCTGGTTTTAGGATTATCTCTGCAGCAAACATAATCCAGAACAAGAACAACTGGTAGATTTGGGGACTAGATATAACCCCCCCCCCCCCATACAGTTCTGTATTTATTAGGTTACAATCTACTATTTTAATTAATTAAATGGAGTCTACGTTGTGATTTAATTACCATTTATATGTTGACTGTATAATATCTAAATAGATTAAATTAATTAAATGCATTCTATGTTGTGATTTAATTACCATTTATATGTTGACTGTATAATATCTAAATAGATTAAATTAATTAAATGGATTCTATGTTGTGATTTAATTACCATTTATATGTTGACTGTATAATATCTAAATAGATTAAATTAATTAAATGGATTCTATGTTGTGATTTAATTACCATTTATATGTTGACTGTATAATATCTAAATAGATATGTTCTCCAGTCTGTCGGGTTCCATAAGAATTTGTCTTTATTATGAGGTTATGTTCCAGTACAGTGTTTAATGAAAGGCATAGTCATGCTCTTAGACAGCCTGGTTGGTTTAAGTACAAAAACAGGAAAGAATTACAAATAAAATGGTAACAGTTTATTTTATCATTTTTACTTAAAGTGATGGTAAATCCTAGCGTTTGTGAAATGCTAGGATTTACCATCGTAACAAATAAAGGGGACTTTCATTCATTAAGTAAAAAATACTTCATTCTGAAAGCCCCTTTATTTGTTAGCAGTGTTCGCTGCACTGAGCTGTTAAAGGCAGCCCACGGCAGAACGCTATTTGGCCGAGAAGTGACGTTTCCAGCTCTTAGCCAATAACCATGTGGGAAATCCAGCTTGGCGCTAGGATTTACCCTCACTTTAACCCTTTGAGTGCTAAGCACTTTCCCACCTGGGTGCTAAGATTTTTTTTAAGTTTTTATTTTATTTTTGAACAAACTTCTTTTTTTTTTTCAGACCCCCAAGACTTACACTGTTGGAGTGGTAAGGTAATTACCTTTCCAATGGTGGGTCTTGGGGGTCTGTAACAATGCCGTACACTTCACATGAAATCACATCCCATCGTCATCAGCTGTTGTGTCTGAGAAAGCACCTTCGGCTTTATATGTGAAAATCAACATCTGCTCAAAAATCCGGTTATATAATGTAGAAGCTGTCTCCAAAGATAATGATGTACCGAATGTGTACCCGCAATAAGTGAGGCATTTGTGATCAAGACAAGAACAGATGTGTACTACATTATATAACCGGATTTTTGAGCAGATGTTGATTTTCACATATAAAGCCGAAGGTGCTTTCTCAGACACAACAGCTGATGACGATGGGATGCGATTTCATGTGAAGTGTACGGCATTGCTGTGCCAGAGGCATCAATCATCGTAAGGCACAGAAGAACAGCTTTCTGACTGGTGAATTCTGACTTTGGCCGTGACAAGTGAGGGTATACTCTGAAGCTGGGAACTAATGCCAGTTGATTGGCCACAACACGCTAACAAAGGAACTCACATAATTATGCATATTAGCCATGCGGCTGAACACACAACAGCCATACGTATTAGAAGCTTGGTGGGTGGGAATTGTATCAATCAGTACGGCGCAAAATAGACTATTCACACCTGAGCACAGCCTCGATGTCAAGTGCTACCAACAGTATATATTAAGCACACATAAATAGAAATATGTAAGGGGCGCCCTTATACAAAAGGCTAGGTCGGAAAGATAATTAAGTAGTGAGGGTATGTATAAAAATATTTAATTAGTTACAAGACCTATATAATATGATATTAAACTCATAAAAACAATTTATAAAAACAATTTCAAACATGGATCCATGGTACAATATTTAAAAGCGATTTACAAACAGTGTTGATATATCGTAACAGATACAATATGGAAAAAAACAATGTGGAACTAAAAATCAACCGCTCTAGGGTCTGATTAATAAGGTATAAAAATAATTAAATGATGGTAAATGTGTGCTGAAACAATAATATGAGAAATTTAAGTGAAAAACTAAAAATTAAATGTCGGATAGTTATTCAAATGTTCCAAATAGTCCAACCGTGTAATAAAAATCCAAGTGAAAAATAGTTCCAAGTGAGAAAAAACGGAGACGTGTAAAAACAATTCTTCAAAAATAATCCTTAATTAGATTTCAAGCCAACTTGGTGATATTGTGCAAAAATGAAGATAAAAAATGAAGATAAAAAAAATAAGAAAAATGTGAAAATATCTTTAAGTGAAGTCCTGGCGATTCTCAATTATAAACAAAAAATCCAAAACCTGTGAAAAGAAAATAGTACTTCTAAGTTATATTTATATATATTCACATATATACTGTGAATTCTTGGAACATGATCAGTTTGTGACTGTTTTAAAAGTGCCCACCCGAACAGGGACTTGAACCCTGGACCCTCAGATTAAAAGTTTGATACTCTACCGACTGAGCTATCCGTAGTATAATGACTGTATCTCATGTAGTATAATGACTGAGATACAGTCATTATACTACAATTTTTGTTTATCACAACCATTGAACGAGGTTCTGCTTAATTGAGGAGCACATTTACATCAGTATCCTCATATATTAATTTTTACAGCATAGGCTTACTAGAAGTAGTAAACCGGAAGTTAAGGCACATTCCCTTAATTCTAACATTTCAACTACAGATTGGTGCAATTAGTATCCCCCACTCTCTGATGTTGGTAAACATCATTAAGACTATTGAGGTCCCATTAACAAAGTGCCCCCAATTAATCCTTTCCATATCACCGGTGACGATAAATATATGACAACATCCGGTTTTTACCAACTCTAGACAACTTCCGGTTTGACGATAAACCTTCACTTCCGGTTTTTACACACACTGGATACACATCCGGTTTAGCGCAAAATCAAGCTTCCGGTTTTAATATATTTAAATTATGATAGCGGAATTAAAGAGAAGTTCGAATAATTAATGAACAACATTTATTTAGGAAGGAAGTATGCACTTATAAAGGGACATATTTTTAATTTTTAATATAATATACTGTACATCTATATAATTGACCAACGAAAATAATGCCCCATTCTTTCACTTTACACATCCGGTCACAATATCAACATCCGGGTCATAGGGCTACCAAAATTGGCGCAATTTTACACACATTTGGCGCCAATTGGGTAAGCTAAGGTAGTATAAAGGAAGCACCATTATAACCATATATCAGTCTTGAAAAAGGCCCTATTGGTGGGCCGAAACGCGTTGGCATATATGGTGAGTCACATTTCAATCATTTAGAGTTTATACTAAACGTTACTGCTCTATGTTGTACTATTTTCTTTTCACAGGTTTTGGATTTTTTGTTTATAATTGAGAATCGCCAGGACTTCACTTAAAAAAATAAGAAAAATGTGAAAATATCTTTATCTTCATTTTTTATCTTCATTTTTGCACAATATCACCAAGTTGTCTTGAAATCTAATTAAGGATTATTTTTGAAGAATTGTTTTTACACGTCTCCACACAAGTCATACATTGAAAATTCAATTTTCAGTATTCTCAGGAAACATGTTACAATAGAATAAAGGACCATAAGAAACAAACATAAAATAATATTAAAGCGATAGACTTCATATAGACTGTGAAATTCCTTAGCCCAGAAACAAATATCTTGATTGCTCAGAATTAACATGTCTCCAACTATTAAGCCGATCATAACAGAGGTTCTTAAAAAATAAACTTATATCAGTAACATTGCTTGCACTAACATTCTGCCTCTTAAACTGAATTATAAAAGTGAAACCTCATTTTTATTTATATTATCTGCTACCCAATCCCCTTAGGGCAGATATCGACCACTATGGGCCTAGTCACTCAGATGCATCATAATAGAGGGAGTAGCAGACAAAACAGGAAAGGGGCTATCAATGGCCGCTATATTGATATAAATATATAAAAGGTATCAGGGAAAGGAGCGATGGAATCTGTGTTCCTTTGTTTAACCAGTAAACAAATCTAGGGGGGAGGGCGGAGCCACTATTATGGAAGTAGTAAGCTCAGGGCAAACTTTATTAGTATATACTTATACCGAAGATTTCCCAAAGCTAGCGTATAAGCAATTGCTACAGTTATATACATGTGCTCCAAAGTTATACAAGATGTAAAGCATAGGTATATTTAGATAGTAGGTAGGTTACACCTCACAATAATGAATATACAATAACCCACATCTAATAACCTCTGTTTAGGAAGCATTAGGTCTAGTATGACGTCCTCTCAGATATTTGTATGTGAATCAATACATTTTGGTAACTAGTAATTAACTACTTTCTATGTTATACCCGATAAAATAAAATTGAGTACAGGTTCAATCTTAACACACTTAACTTAATCTGGTTAGGAGTTAGATGTTAATGTAGGTGCCTAGATTATTGCAGCAAATATAAAAATATTTTCGAACAGGTCATAATATGTTTGAATATAAGTCTAGCATAGAATAAGTGGTATTAACCAGTAACAACAAATATAGCCATCATAGCAAACCAGTTCAAACAAAGAACAAGAGACAAAACAAATATTAGACATACATTTGATAGGAACCTACAGTTTAAGTGGCAAATTACATTAAGCCCTTCATAGCAGAATACTAAAAAACCGTAATGCAGGTAAACAGTGACTTCAGAAACTAGGTCATGTAAAACAGTTGCAAACATACAATAATAACCGGACCAGAAAAACATTGTACAACCTTAGCAACGAATATCTTTTTTAACTACACCATTAGTCTATATAGCATCGTGAATGAACATCTCAGAGTCATCCTTATCCCACTCCATGCCACCAGGCTGAATAGTGCTCCATGGACTCGCAAACATTCTTAGTCCCCATAGTCGCAAGCCACACATACCAGTCAGTGAGAGCGCCATGTAGCAACCCTAAATCAGCTTCGGTCGCAAAGGAATCTATATTGCCAACTCGAATCAACCAGCTAGCCTCCAGGCACCGCTTGCCAGTACCGTGAGGGCGCCTTCTCAGGGTCTGACCCACAGCATCTGTCAGTTTGTTGTCTCCTGGCTCCCAGATCGCGGTCTGTGCAGGCTGATATATAGCCTCTGTCTTTGATCCTTAAGCGGGTGTCTGTAGGGCCTGAGGGACTCCTTTGAACATGTACACAGCCCCCATCACTTGCTCCGCTGCAGAAGCAGTCTCTATCAGCGACAATGCCCCAGACCGTTGCGCCCGCAGGCTCCGTGTCTCACAATCTTCCTCCTTGTAGGCAGACTTCATTTCCATCTTCACTCGATGCTTGCTAACAGAGCGTGGAGGGGAGGTATGTTTCGCCAGTATATAGAGGAGATCTTTCTTCATGTCTATAAACGCTAAGTCTATGATCCCACATAATCCTTCCATGACCAGGGATGCAGAAGTCATGGGATCCATAATAGTAGGAGAGAAAGTAGCGTAAAAGACCTCTTCACTGAGATTTTGGTAAAATATAAGGGCTATGATGTACCACTAGGTCAGGAAAATGGCCACTTGCAAATGGCTTCTGCTTCAGGCCGCTCAGAACAAGAAAGTGGATAGCCCGATTTTCTCGTTAGTTGTTGAGTTTAAGATGCACATCCAATTAGGTCTAGTTCTTCTCAATTTCAATCTCGCTTTTGGGTTAATTTACAGTCAGGTGAATGGCCATTTTTGTTGCATAAAAGTGAAATCTATGCGGAGCACTAGTAATATGCGACCAGTCTGTTGCTAGGCTAGCTCCGCCCCCCTTTCACTTGGATTTTTATTACACGGTTGGAATATTTGGAACATTTGAATAACCATCAGACATTCAATTTTTAGTTTTTCACTTAAATTTCTCATATTATTGTCTCAGCACACATTTACCATCATTTAATTATTTTTATACCTTATTAATCAGACCCTAGAGCGGTTGATTTTTAGTTCCACATTGTTTTTTTCCATATTGTATCTGTTACGATATATCAACACTGTTTGTAAATCTCTTTTAAATATTGTACCATGGATCCATGTTTGAAATTGTTTTTATAAATTATTTTTATGAGTTTAATATCATATTATATAGGTCTTGTAACTAATTAAATATTTTTATACATACCCTCACTACTTAATTATCTTTCCGACCTAGCCTTTTGTATAAGGGCTCCCTTTACATATTTCTATTTTTGTACAATTTCTATGGGTAACTAGGGACCCATTTGTTAAGGGAGCCAAGGTCACTTTAGTTAGCGCTGTCGGATTAACTCTGTATTAAGCACACATAGCCAGTACTTTCATGCTCTCATGGGGAACGCCACATAACTGGTGTGACCACTTCGGATTCACTTTTTCTTTCTTTTGGGACATTTGAAAAAGATGCCAGTTAGGCATCGAAACGTCATGTACATCCCAATATTTTAAACTTTTTATAACATTAAAAGTTATTTTTTATATGATAAGACCAGTGAGTGCCGCCTTTCTTTGCTCAGTATATATATATGTGTGTGTGTGTGTGTGTATTTAAAGCCCGATGTAATGTAATTCCCCCATCTACATTATTATTTTTTTTGCCTCTGCCTGGGGAGTTCACAA
This sequence comes from Bombina bombina, assembly GCF_027579735.1. Taxonomy (NCBI): domain Eukaryota; kingdom Metazoa; phylum Chordata; class Amphibia; order Anura; family Bombinatoridae; genus Bombina; species Bombina bombina. Next base: position 583,751,898 of record NC_069499.1, read on the forward strand.
GGAAGGCCCTGCTGATCCTCTGGCATCCACCCCAAGTGATCCTTGGGGAATGAGGTTTTTAATAGGGGGGGCCCTTGAGCCCCCCATGCGGAGGCAAAAAAGATAGTGAAGATGTTTGAATTACAGTGCATCATATATATGTTTGATGCAGTGACTCGATGCACTCTGAGAAGATTTATCATGTTACATTGGACTTTACCCACAGCCGCTTGGATAATATCAGGTTTACCCGGGTAATGCCAGCATAACCCAATTTCTTACTTTACCCGCAACACAGATACATACAATATATATAGATACATACAATATATATATATATATAACCCCCCCCCCCCAAGATAAGAAAAAAATAAGTAAAAACTTAATCAACTTGGTAATATTTTTTTAATCATTTGAAAAATGTGAGTGCTAGTTTTTAAAGTAAAGAGAAACACAAACAACTTAATCTCACCTTCTCTGTGAAGTCTTTGTCTGGTCTTTCTTCTATCTGAAAATAATAAAATGTTCTCATTACGTATTGTTTAAAGAGAAAAAAAAAATCAAGACACAAAAAAATGCAGTGTAAATATATATTTTGCCACTAGGTGGCGCCATTTCACGGCACATGCATTCATGTCATACGAATCTCGGTTACATAGATATACAACACTAAATTGCCAAGACAGTTAAGCTTAATTAGGTCAGTAAATATGTATAAAAAAAAATCAACGTGCACACAAATATAGCAACTTATTAAACATGAATTCTTATACTGAAATGCTTGTCTGTAGCCAAACTAAGTTAACACAATGTACATTTAGTCTCTGAA